>NW_026281482.1:100000-222645 GCF_023373465.1 Oncorhynchus keta
GTGAAACATGGTCATTATTATATATACCTACGACTTCTCAGACTGTAGGAATCACACTCTAATATGATTCTGTACTCACTGCAATGTATGTCTCTCCAGATGATATGTCAGAGCAGAGAGAAAGTGGGTTAGAGAGGCAGAGCTCATGTGGGTTGCCGACTGGAGATTTGTTTCATCCAACTCCTCTTAAGTTTTATCTAGCGTCCCTCTCTGGGGGATGTGACCAGAGGAGTAGTGTCCCCTCTCTGGGGGATGTGACCAGAGGTAGTGTCCTCTCTCTGGGGGATGTGACCAGAGGGTAGTGTCCTCTCTCTGGGGGATGTGACCAGAGGGTAGTGTCCTCTTTCTGGGGGATGTGACCAGAGGGTAGTGTCCTCTCTCTGGGGGATGTGACCAGAGGGTAGTGTCCTCTCCTCTGGGGGATGTGACCTGTCCTCTCTGGGGGATGTGACCAGAGGGTAGTGTCTCTCTCTGGGGATGTGACCAGAGGGTAGCGTCCCCTCTCTCTGGGGGATGTGACCAGAGGGTAGTGTCCTCTCTCTGGGGGATGTGACCAGAGGGTAGTGTCCTCTCTCTGGGGGATGTGACCAGAGGGTAGTGTCCTCTCTCTGGGGGATGTGACCAGAGGGTAGTGTCCTCTCTCTCTGGGGGATGTGACCAGAGGGTAGTGTCCTCTCTCTGGGGGATGTGACCAGAGGGTAGTGTCCTCTCTCTGGGGGATGTGACCAGAGGGTAGTGTCCTCTCTCTGGGGATGTGACCAGAGGGTAGCGTCCTCTCTCTGGGGGATGTGACCAGAGGGTAGCGTCCTCTCTCTGGGGGATGTGACCAGAGGTAGTGTCCCTCTCTCTGGGGATGTGACCAGAGGTAGTGTCCTCTCTCTGGGGGATGTGACCAGAGGGTAGTGTCCTCTCTCTGGGGATGTGACCAGAGGGTAGTGTCCTCTCTCTGGGGGATGTGACCAGAGGGTAGTGCCTCTCTCTGGGGAATGTGACCAGAGGGTAGTTCCTCTCTGGGGAATGTGACCCTCTCTCTGGGGGATGTGACCAGAGGGTAGTGTCCTCTCTCTGGGGATGTGACCAGAGGGTAGTGTCCTCTCTCTGGGGGATGTGACCAGAGGGTAGTGTCCTCTCTCTGGGGGATGTGACCAGAGGGTAGCTTCCTCTCTGGGAATGTGACCAGAGGGTAGTGTCCTCTCTCTGGGGAATGTGACCAGAGGGTAGTGTCCTCTCTCTGGGGGATGTGACCAGAGGTAGTGTCCTCTCTCTGGGGAATGTGACCAGAGGGTAGTGTCCTCTCTGGGGGATGTGACCAGAGGGTAGTGTCCTCTCTGGCGGATGTGACCAGAGGGTAGTGTCCTCTCTCTGGGGGATGTGACCAGAGGGTAGTGTCCTCTCTCTGGGGGATGTGACCAGAGGGTAGTGTCCTCTCTCTGGGGATGTGACCAGAGGGTAGTGTCCTCTCTGACCAGAGGGTAGTGGGGGATGTGACCAGAGGGTAGTGTCCTCTCTCTGGGGGATGTGACCCAGAGTGTCCTCTCTGTAGTGTCCTCTCTCTGGGGGATGTGACCAGAGGGTAGTGTCCTCTCTCTGGGGGATGTGACCAGAGGGTAGTGTCCTCTCTCTGGGGGATGTGACCAGAGGGTAGTGTCCTCTCTCTGGGGATGTGACCAGAGGGTAGTGTCCTCTCTCTGACCAGAGGGGATCTGTCTCTGGGGATGTGACCAGAGGGTAGTGTCTCTCTCTGGGGAATGTGACCAGAGGGTAGTGTCCTCTCTCTGGGGGATGTGTCCTCTCTCTGGGGGATGTGACCAGAGGGTATGATGTGACCAGAGGGTAGTGTCCTCTCTCTGGGGAATGTGACCAGAGGGTAGTGTCCTCTCTGGGGAATGTGACCAGAGGGTAATGTCCTCTCTGTGGGGATGTCCTCTCTGGGGGACATGACCAAATGCAGTGGCATGGGGCCATTTGGGGCTCAGGACATTTTTCTCCCGGAGGAGATACTTACTTCTCTCATTGAGTGCTGAGGATATTTCAGCGCTCCACAGGGAAGAGTCGGACAGAAGCCTTCAGGAAAAACCAAACAAATGACAATGGATCTCTCTCAGCCTACCCATCATCCGGTAGCCACCGTCTCCTCTGTCTCTCTCTCTCTGTACCAGTGTAATTCAGAAATCAGCACTCTCTCCTTCACTGTATGGAGGACAAGGGTGTGAGAGAGTGAAAGTTCTGTCCTGCCTGGTGTGTTTGGGAAAGAATCCTTGCTGTTTCCTTCCAGCTCAGAATGCTTTGGTAATGGATCCATTGAGCCATGGTTAGTGCTATTTGGCATCCTTGTGACATCTCTACCCTAACCTTAACCCCTACCCTCACCCTAACCTTAACCATAACCCTTACCTTACTTCTTATGGCTGCAGGGTCAGTATTGAGTAGCTTGGATGACAGTTGCCCAGAGGTGCCCAGAATAAACGGCCTGCTCCTCAGTCCCAGTTGCTAATATATGCATATTATTATTAATATTGGATAGAAAACACTCTGAAGTTTCTAAAACTGTTTGAATGATGTCTGTGAGTATAACAGAACTCATATGGCAGGCAAAACCTGAGATGAAATCCAAACTCTACACACAAAGGAATTCTCCAGTTGGAGAACTCTCCACAACACCCTAAAAGATTGATTCTATACTTAGTTTGACAAGTTTCTTGACCTGTAATATAACTTTTTGAAGTTTTTGTCCGACATTCGGATGGACCTGCACGAGCGTTTTGTATACCCTAAGCCCTAACAAAAGTAGCTACATGGACATAAATAATGGACATAATCGAACAAATCAAGCATTTATTGTGGAACTAGGATTCCTGGGAGTGCATTCTGATGAAGATCATCAAAGGTAAGGTCAAAGGGTACTTAACCTTGATTTCAATTGAAGGCACTTTGATATAGACAGATTTTTTTATTCTTTTAATAGAGATCAGCCTTCATCGCCACTTAAAGAGATAGTTTGAGAGACTGTTTTAAGACATTTTAAGTTTTTACCTAATGTCCAGAGTTTTGCAAACCGAACAGCTTCCCTTGGAACAAGAACAAGAAAGAATCATTTAATTAGTGATGTTCATGGTGAGGATGACAGGTGACAACCCGTACTGCCGTACAACGCTGGACGCCTCTCCTTCATCACGCCGTCTGGTCCAGGCAGACAGCTGTGTCTTCATTAGCACACAAAAAGGAGCTCCAGGCTGAGGCTTCTAGGCTAATTATATTACAATGTGGCTCACTTAGTAGTCTAAATAACCCTACGGTGCTCGGGCCTCAAACGCAGCAAGCTTTTAAAGGCCGGTCACACCACTAATTGGCTCCTTCATGGAATTTAAGAAGACTGCAGGACCTGCTGGCATTAAACCCGTTACAGTACGACCCATTTCATTAGACTCCAATGCCACATATGCTGTAGGATACACAGGGGCTTTTGACTCCTACTGAAATTGGTGATTTGGCTGATGGAGATATCTAGTTTTTTTTTACCCATTATCTGCTAATCATTCATGGAGCTACAACTAGTTGGGTATCCACTTTTATGATAATGGTTATATAATCGGTTTTGTGAGCTGAAGAGAACGACAGAGAACAGCACGGACAGCCTGTTCCTGAGACGATTAGGTGACTGATGTTTTGTTTTTTCTCTCCCATGACCCTTAGAGGAAAAGTGGTGGATTTCAACACAGGAGTTGTTTTCTGTTTTGAGCAGCAGATTGAAATGACTGAGCTAATCTGTACAGGCATGAATGGATAACGCTCCCCTCATTAGTGACGAACAAATGATCCAGAAACCAAACCTCGTCAGGCTGTTGTTGCTTGAATTTGCTAATTATTCTCCCTAACACGCTCCACAGTTCCATTTCCTTGCATCTTCTCATTGCTGTGGATCATATTGCTTTCTTTCACTCCATTGTCTGGCCTCCACTACCATCGCTCCATGTTATCCAATGGGATGATATAGTCTATCAATCCTGTCATTTTTAATGATTTTTTTTCATCTCTGTTTAGCACAGTCAATCTCCGCCACCAAGTCACATACTGTAGGGATGATACTGTACTTATTGTGATAGTGTTTTTTTATATTTGATCAACGCCAGGTCAATGGGAGTGTATAAACCCCAAGTATCAGATGAAGAAGAAGAATTACAAGAACTCTGGTATCGTCATTCTCAATCAGTGCAAGGTGATTCACGACTCTCTCTCATTCACACACTCATTCCATCCTTCCTCCGCCCACCACTTTCTCTAACCTGATGTCTAAGTCTCATTGGCAGACGGTTCCAGAACATTTATCATCCTGTTACTGTTATGGATGTGAAGGATGGTTGTGATCAGATGGAATCTGACTAATATGACATTTCTTCCATCTGCTGAACCCACGGATGACCTTAAAATTAGTGTAATTAAGGGGACAACTATGTCTGCATGGAGACACTGTGGAATAGCTAATGATGTTTTTAAATGCAGACATATTCCCATTAAATAAGTGCTGGCCTTTCTCAGTGTCTTTATTGGCAGATTGCTACTTACCAAGACAATCTATTATATTGAGAAGATAGTCGAGTGACCGCTCCAACAAAGGAAATAAACTCAGCAAAAAAATAAATGTCCTTTTTCAGGACTCTGTCTTTCAAAGGTAATTAGTATAAATCCAAATAACTTCACAGATCTTCATTGCAAGGTTTAACCTCTTGCTCCTACCTGACACGCAGGCGTCCCATCTAGACATCTGGAAATGCAATGCGCTACGCTAAATGCTAATAGCACTCGTTAAAACTCAAACGTTCATTAAAATACACATCCAGGGTATTGAATTAAAGCTACACTCGTGAATCCAGGCAACAAGTCAGATTTTTTAAATGCTTTTCGGCGAAAGCATGAGAAGCTGTTATCTGATAGCATGTAACACCCCAAAAGACCCGCAGGGACGTAAACAAAATAATTTGCATAGTCGGGCGCGACACAAAACGCACAAATAAAATATAAAACATTCATTACCTTTTGACCATCTTCTTTGTTGGCACTCGAAGATGTCCCATAAACACTATTGGGTCTTTTTTTCGATTAAATCGGTCCATATATAGCCTAGATATCGATCTATGAAGACTGTGTGATCAACGAAAAAAAATAGCGTTTTATAACGTAACGTCATTTTTTTAAATTAAAAAAGTTGATGATAAACTTTCACAAAACACTTCTAAATACTTTTGTAATGCAACTTTAGGTATTAGTAAACGTTAATAAGCGATCAAATTGATCACGAGGCAATGTATATTCTATAGCTGCACGCCTGGAAATAATGTCCGGTAAATCTCAACCAAAAATATCCGGTCGGAGACAGGAAGAACTGCTCTGCCTTGTGTCTGTTTGACCAAGAAACAAATAGTAGGCAAATGACAAGACTCTTGACATCGTGTGGAAGCTGTAGGTATTGCAACCTCAGCCCCATTTAATGTGGTTCACGTTTAACAATTGGTTGAAGTTGTGCATGGATGTATTTTCGCATTTAAAGTGATCAGATTTTCCTGCACTTTCGATGAAACGCACGTTCTGTTATAGTCACAGCCGTGATTTAACCAGTTTTATAAACGTCTGAGTGTTTTCTATCCACACATACTAATCATATGCATGTACTATATTCCTGGCATGAGTAGCAGGGTGCTGAAATGTTGCGCGATTTTTAACAGAATGTTGAAAAGTAGGGGTAGGAGTAACAGGTTAAACACGGTTTCCCATGCGTGTTCAATGAATCATAAACAATTAATGAACATGCACCTGTGGAATGGTCGTTGAGAAACTAACAGCTTACAGATGGTAGGTAATTAAGGTCACAGTTATGAAAACTTAGGACATTAAAGAGGCCTTTCTACTGTCTCTGAAAAAACACCAAAAGAAAGATGTCCAGGGTCCCTGCTCATCATGAGGACTGCAGATGTGGCCATGGTAATAAATTGCAATGTCCATACTGTGAGATGCCTAAGACAGCACTACAGGAGACAGGGTGGACAGCTGACCGTCCCGCAGTGGCAGACCATGTAACAACACCTGCACAGGATCGGTACATCCGAACACGCACCTGTCACATGAGTTGACGCTGGAGAGAGGAAGCAGGTACGGGGCGTAAAACATTGAATAAATAACGGACATGGAACGAGACAGGAACAGCGACAGAAAACAATACAATGCAGCAGGGAACAGAGCTACGGAACTGACAAACATAGTGGAGGAAATTAACAGGTGATAAGTGAGTCCAGGTGAGTCCAATAACGCTGATGCGCATGACGAGGGAAGGCAGGTGTGTGTGATGGATGGCAGGAGTGCATGATGCAGGGCAACCTGGGGCCTTCAAGTGCCAGGGGAGGAAAGGCGGGAGCAGACATGACAACACTTGTGGGACAGGTACAGGATGGCAACAACAACTGCCCGAGTTACACCAGGAACGCACACAATCCCTCCATCAGTGCTCAGACTGTCCGCAATCGGCTGAGAGAGGCTGGACTGAGGGCTTGTAGACCTGTTGTAAGGCAGGTCCTCACCAGACATCACCGGCAACAACGTCACCTATGGGCACAAACCCACCCAGTCACTGGACCAGACAGGGCTGGCAAAAAGTGCTCTTCACTGAGTGTTACACCGAGGCCTGTACTCTGGAGCGGGATCGATTTGGAGGTGGAGGGTCTGTAGTAGTCTTGGGGGATGTGTTGCAGCATCATCAGACTGAGCTTGTTGTCATTGCAGGCAATCTTAACACTGTGCATTATATGGAAGACATCCTCCTCTCTCATGTGGTACCCTTCGTGGAGGCTCATTCTGACATGACCCTCCAGCATGACAATACCACAGCCATACTGCTTGGATCTCATACAGCCCGGATCTCAATCCCATTGAGCACGTCTGGGACCTGTTGGATCAGGGGTGAGGGCTAGGGCCAATTTCCCCAGAAATGTCCCAGGATCTTGCAGGTGCCTTGGTGGAAGAGTGTGGTAACATCTCACAGCAAGAACTGGCAAATCTGGTGCAGTCCAGGAGGAGGACACATTATTCAATTTCTGTTAGTCACATGTCTGTGGAACTTGTTTGGTTTATGTTTCAGTTGTTGAATCTTGTTATGTTTAAACAAATATTTGCACGTTAATTAAGTTTGCTGAAAAAACGCAGTTGACAGTGAGAGGACGTTTCTTTTTTGCTGAGTTTACATGTTCTCAAAGATGGGAGGCAGGTGGAGGAGGCGAGATAAAGTGGAAGGATTCTAGCTAATGAGAGGGCAGATACGTGTGTGAACAACAGGCACAACTAAGTCGTATTTCCTAAAGTTGCCGGAATTCCATGTTCATCCACTTATATAATTTGTAACAGCCTAAACATTATTTAACTTCTGTTAGATTAAATAAGCCTCGTAATTTGACACACTCGCATAGACCAACAAAAGGCTTATCTCACGTAGACAGATTTTGGCCGGAGTAAATCCCCACTTCTTCCTCTCTGATATTTCCCAACACTGGCCAACATGTGACACCAGTTGTAACAGAGACATAATGAACAACACCCACAGCCAGCTGCTTTCTCAAAGCTAATGGCTAACATGCTAAACTAGCTGCTTTGTAAGTGGCTGGAATAAGGATAAGATGTTCCTAAGTGGTCAGTTACTGTGTCTGTCATGTCATCCCCAAGTGATTGTGCCAATTCTCACTGTGGGTAGCTGAGGTCCCCCCGCCCTCAACTGCTGTCTCCCCATCCACAGATCATCAAGATGCACTCCTTCCTGGATTACATCATGGGAGGCTGTCAGATCCAGTTTACAGTGAGTTCACACTGACACTCACACTAACATGCATGACTCACACATTCACTCACAGGATGCCAAAATGTATTCAAATACACAAAATAATGCATATGACTTTAAAAAAATGGCACTGCCCTCATTATTCTCTTTTTAGTTGGGTGACGTATATGTGACAGACTGGGTTTTAACCAGGGTCATGTGTGTGCCACAAGACTGAGTTAGCCTGCCGAGTTTAAGCCTAGGCATTAGCTTAGGGAGCTTACATAAATAATCCTCTTTTGTTCTGATAGTGAGAATGGTTCATTTTCACCACCTGGGAAACAAACCTCTGCCATTAGCTGCAGCTTTTCAAGAATCCCTTTCTCCCAGCTGTGAACACGTGGGTTCTAGTTATCTGTTGTTTTTCTGGATAAGGGATGCCCTCTGCCCCCTGCCTGTAAAAGTGTTTTGTGAAACTATCCTTCTCAAGGGAGAAGTCTTATTGAGGATAAAAACATTTAATTGACCAGGAAGTGTTTGCTCTTATGACACACTAAACGTTTCCTTTTATTCCTACCACCAAAAGGCGACCGTGGTTGATGTTGACATTTAAATGGGCTCCATACTTCCTTCAGATCCCTTAGCGAGAGGTGTTAGGCTCTCTCTCTGTGCCAGGCTAAACAACAAATGAGAAACGTTCTGCCTCTCTAACCGTTTCTAACGAGGAACAATGTATCCATAGATCACAGACGTGAGAGGAAGAATCAAAGAGATGACTGACTTTAAATGAGGATAAAAGAATAAGAGATGACAAAAGAGAGAGGGGGAACAAGCCCAACAGAGAAAGGGATAGCAGAGCAGAAGAGGATAGCAGAGCAGTAAAACAGAGTGGGATGGTGTATGTGTCAGAGTGAGGGTAAAGGAAGGTGTAAAGGGAAGGTGGGATGGGTGGTGTGTGTCAGAGTGAGAGGTGTAAAAGGGAAGGTGGGATGGTGTGTGTAGAGTGAGAGGTGTAAGGGAAGGTGGGATGGTGTATGTGTCAGAGGAGAGGGGAGGTGGGATGTATGTGTCCAGAGTGAAGGTGTAAAGGAAAGGTGGATGGTGTGTGTCAGAGGTGTAAAGGGAAGGTGGGATGGTGTGTGTGTCAGAGTGAGAGGTGTAAAGGGAAGGTGGGATGGTGTATGTGTCAGAGTGAGAGGTAAAGGAAGGTGGGAGGTGTAAAGGGAAGGTGGGATGGTGTGTGTGTCAGAGTGAGGTGGGAAGGTGGGATGGTGTATGTGTCAGAGAGGTGTAAAAAGGGAAGGTGGGATGGTGTATGTGTCAGAGTGAGAGGTGTAAGGGGAAGGTGGGATGGTGTGTGTGTCAGAGTGAGAGGTGTAAAGGAAGGTGGGATGGTGTGTGTGTGTAAAGGGAAGGTGAGAGGTGTCAAAGGGAAGGTGGGATGGTGTATGTGTCAGAGTGAGAGGTGTAAAGGGAAGGTGGGCCCGGTGTGTGTGTCAGAGTGAGAGGTGTAAAGGAAGGTGGGATGGTGTGTGTGTCAGAGTGAGAAGGTGTAAAGAGGAAGGTGGGATGGTGTATGTGTCAGAGTGAGAGGTGTAAATGGAAGGTGGGATGGTGTATGTGTCAGAGTGAGAGGTGTAAAGGAAGGTGGGATGGTGGGGAAGGTGGGGATGTGTCAGAGTGAGAGGTGTAAAAGGAAGGTGGGATGGTGTATGTGTCAGAGTGAGAAAGGTGTAAAGGGAAGGTGGGAAGGATGGTGTATGTGTCAGAGTGAGAGGTGTAAAGGGAAAGGTGGGATGGTGTGTGTGTCAGAGTGAGAGAGGTGTAAAGGAAGGTGGGATGGTGTATGTGTCAGAGTGAGAGGTGTAAAAGGAAGGTGGGATGGTGTATGTGTCAGAGTGAGAGGTGTAAAAGGAAGGTGGGATGGTGTGTGTGTCAGAGTGAGAGGTGTGGAAGGTGGGATGGTGTATGTGTCAGAGTGAGAGGTGTAAAAGGAAGGTGGGATGGTGTATGTGTCAGAGTGAGAGGTGTAAAGGGAAGGTGGGATGGTGTATGTGTCAGAGTGAGAGGTGTAAAGGGAAGGTGGGATGGTGTATGTGTCAGAGTGAGAGGTGTAAAGGGGAAGGTGGGATGGTGTATGTGTCAGAGGAGAGGATGGTAATGTGTCAGAGGAAGTGTGGGAGGTGGGATGTGTGTGTCAGAGTGAGAGGTGTAAAGGGAAGGTGGGATGGTGTATGTGTCAGAGTGAGAGGTGTAAAGGAGGTGGGATGTGTGTGTGTCAGAGTGAGAGGTGTAAAGGGAAGGTGGGATGGTGTGTCAGAGTGAGAGGTGTAAATGGGAAGGTGGGATGTGTGTGTGTGAGAGGTGTAAAGGGAAAGGTGGGATGGTGTATGTGTCAGAGTGAGAGGTGTAAAGGGAAGGTGGGATGGTGTATGTGTCAGAGTGAGAGGTGTAAAGGAAGGGGAAGGTGGGATGGATGGTGTGTGTCAGAGTGAGAGGTGTAAAAAGGAAGGTGGGATGGTGTATGTGTCAGAGTGAGAGGTGTAAAGGGAATGGGATGGGTGGTGTGTGTCAGAGTAAAAGGAAGGTGGAGAGGTGTAAAGGGAAGGTGGGATGGTGTATATGTCAGAGTGAGAGGTGTATGTGTCAAGGAAGGTGGGATGGGTGTATGTGTCAGAGTGAGAGGTGTAAAGGGAAGGTGGGATGGTGTATGTGTCAGAGTGAGAGGTGTAAAGGGAAGGTGGATGGTGTATGTGTCAGAGTGAGAGGTGTAAAGGGAAGGTGGGATGGTGTGTGTGTCAGAGTGTAAAGGGAGATGGTGTAAAGGAAGGTGGGATGGTGTATGTGTCAGAGTGAGAGGTGTAAAGGGAAGGTGGGATGGTGTATGTGTCAGAGTGAGGGAGAGGTGTAAAGGGAAGGTGGGATGGTGTGTGTGTCAGAGTGAGAGGTGTAAAGGAAGGTGGGATGGTGGGATAGTGTGTGTGTCAGAGTGAGAGGTGTAAAGGGAAGGTGGATGGGTGTGTGTGTCAGAGTGAGAGGTGTAAAAGGAAGGTGGGATGGTGTATGTGTCAGAGTGAGAGGTGTAAAGGGAAGGTGGGATGGTGTGTGTGTCAGAGTGAGAGGTGTAAAGGAAGGTGGATGGTGTGTGTGTCAGAGTGAGAGGTGTAAAGGGAAGGTGGGATGGTGTATGTGTCAGAGTGAGAGGTGTAAATGGAAGGTGGGATGGTGTATGTGTCAGAGTGAGAGGTGTAAAAGGAAGGTGGGATGGTGTATGTGTCAGAGTGAGAGGTGTAAAAGGAAGGTGGGATGGTGTATGTGTCAGAGTGAGAGGTGTAAAGGGAAGGTGGGATGGTGTATGTGTCAGAGTGAGAGGTGTAAAGGGAAGGTGGGATGGTGTGTGTGTCAGAGTGAGAGGTGTAAAGGGAAGGTGGGATGGTGTATGTGTCAGAGTAAAAGGAAGGTGGGATGGTGTATGTGTAAAAGGAAGGTGGGATGGTGTATGTGTCAGAGTGAGAGGTGTAAAGGAAGGTGGGATGGTGTGTGTGTCAGAGTGAGAGGTGTAAAGGGAAGGTGGGATGGGTATGTGTCAGAGTGAGAGGTGTAAAGGGAAGGTGGGATGGTGTATGTGTCAGAGTGAGAGGTGTAAAAGGAAGGTGGGATGGTGTATGTGTCAGAGTGAGGGAGAGGTGTAAAGGGAAGGTGGGATGGTGTATGTGTCAGAGTGAGAGGTGTAAATGGAAAGGTGGGATGGTGTATGTGTCAGAGTGAGGAGAGGTGTAAAGGAAGGTGGGATGGTGTATGTGTCAGAGTGAGAGGTGTAAATGGAAGGAGTGTCAGAGGAGGTGTAAAGGAAATGGATGTCAGAGTGAAGGTGGAAGGTGGGATGGTGTATGTGTCAGAGTGAGAGGTGTAAAGGGAAGGTGGGATGGTATGTGTCAGAGTGAGAGGTGTAAAGGAAGGTGGGATGGTGTAAGAAGGGGAAGGTGGGATGTGTCAGAGTGAGAGGTGTGGTCAGAAAAAGGTGGGAGGATGTCAGAGTGAGAGGTGTAAAGGAAGGTGGGATGGTGTATGTGTCAGATGAGAGGTGTAAAAGGAAGGTGGGATGGTGTGTGTGTCAGAGTGAGAGGTGTAAAGGAAGGTGGGATGGTGTATGTGTCAGAGTGAGAGGTGTAAAGGAAGGTGGGATGGTGTATGTGTCAGAGTGAGAGGTGTAAAAGGAAGGTGGGATGGTGTATGTGTCAGAGGTGGGATGAGAGGTGTAAAGGAAGGTGGGATGGTGTATGTGTCAGAGTGAGAGTGTAAAGGGAAGGTGGGAGGTGTGTCAGAGTGAGAGGTGTAAAGGGAAGGTGGATGGTGTATGTGTCAGAGTGAGAGGTGTAAAGGGAAGGTGGGATGGTGTATGTGTCAGAGTGAGAGGTGTAAAGGGAGGTGGGATGGTGTATGTGTGGAAGGTGGGATGGTGTATGTGTCAGAGTGAGAGGTGTAAAGGGAAGGTGGGATGTGTGTGTGTCAGAGTGAGAGGTGTAAAGGAAGGTGGGATGGTGTATGTGTCAAGGAGAGAGGTGGGAAAGGGATGGGATGGTGTATGTGTCAGAGGGAGGGAGAGGTGTAAAGGGAAGGTGGGATGGTGTATGTGTCAGAGTGAGAGGTGTAAAGGAAGGTGGGATGGTGTATGTGTCAGAGTAAAGGAGAGGTGTAAAGGGAAGGTGGGATGGATGGTGTGTGTCAGAGTGAGAGGTGTAAATGGAAGGTGGGATGGTGTATGTGTCAGAGTGGGAGAGGTGTAAAGGGAAGGTGGGATGGTGTATGTGTCAGAGTGAGGAGAGGTGTAAAGGTGGGAAGGTGGATGGTGTGTGTGTCAGAGTGAGAGGTGTAAAGGGAAGGTGGGATGGTGTGTGTCAGAGTGAGAGGTGTAAAGGGAAGGTGGGATGGTGTGTGTGTCAGAGTGAGAGGTGTAAAGGGAAGGTGGGATGGTGTGTGTGTCAGAGTGAGGGAGAGGTGTAAAGGGAAGGTGGGATGGTGTGTGTGTCAGAGTGAGAGGTGTAAAGGGAAGGTGGGATGGTGTATGTGTCAGAGGGAGGAGAGGTGTAAAGGGAAGGTGGGATGGTGTGTGTCAGAGGGAGGGAGAGGTGTAAAGGGAAGGTGGGATGGTGTGTGTGTCAGAGTGAGAGGTGTAAAGGGAAGGTGGGATGGTGTATGTGTCAGAGTGAGGTGGGAGGTGGGAGGTGTAAAGGGAAGGTGGGATGGTGTGTGTGTTAGAGGGAGAGGTGTAAAGGGAAGGTGGGATGGTGTATGTGTCAGAGTGAGAGGTGTAAAGGGAAGGTGGGATGGTGTGTGTGTCAGAGGGAGAGGTGTAAAGGGAAGGTGGGATGGTGTATGTGTCAGAGTGAGAGGTGTAAAGGGAAGGTGGGATGGTGTATGTGTCAGAGTGAGAGGTGTAAAGGGAAGGTGGGATGGTGTATGTGTCAGAGTGAGAGGTGTGGGAAGGTGGGATAGTGTATGTGTGAGAGTGAGAGGTGTAAAGGGAAGGTGGGATGGTGTATGTGTCAGAGTGAGAGGTGTAAAGGGAAGGTGGGATGGTGTATGTGTCAGAGTGAGAGGTGTAAAGGAAGGTGGGATAGTGTATGTGTCAGAGTCAGAGAGGTGTAAAGGAAGGTGGGATGGTGTATGTGTCAGAGTGAGAGGTGTAAAGGGAAGGTGGGATGGTGTATGTGTCAGAGTGAGAGGTGTAAAGGGAAGGTGGGATGGTGTGTGTGTCAGAGTGAGAGGTGTAAAGGGAAGGTGGGATGGTGTGTGTGTCAGAGGGAGAGGTGTAAAGGGAAGATGGGATGGTGTATGTGTCAGAGTGAGAGGTGTAAAGGGAAGGTGGGATGGTGTATGTGTCAGAGTGAGAGGTGTAAAGGGAAGGTGGGATGGTGTGTGTGTCAGAGTGAGAGGTGTAAAGGGAAGGTGGGATGGTGTGTGTGTCAGAGTGAGAGGTGTAAAGGGAAGGTGGGATGGTGTATGTGTCAGAGTGAGAGGTGTAAAGGGAAGGTGGGATGGTGTGTGTGTCAGAGTGAGGGAGAGGTGTAAAGGGAAGGTGGGATGGTGTATGTGTCAGAGTGAGAGGTGTAAAGGGAAGGTGGGATGGTGTGTGTGTCAGAGTGAGAGGTGTAAAGGGAAGGTGGGATGGTGTGTGTGTCAGAGTGAGAGGTGTAAAGGGGAAGGTGGGATGGTGTGTGTGTCAGAGTGAGAGGTGTAAAGGGATGGTGTGTGTGTCAGAAGTGAGAGGTGTAAAGGGAAGGTGGGATGGTGTATGTGTCAGAGTGAGAGGTGTAAAGGGAAGGTGGGATGGTGTGTGTGTCAGAGTGAGAGGTGTAAAGGGAAGGTGGGATGGTGTGTGTGTCAGAGTGAGAGGTGTAAAGGGAAGGTGGGATGGTGTGTGTGTCAGAGTGATAGGTGTAAAGGGAAGGTGGGATGTGTGTGTCAGAGTGAGAGGTGTAAAGGGAAGGTGGGATGGTGTATGTGTCAGAGTGAGAGGTGTAAAGGGAAGGTGGGATGGTGTATGTGTCAGAGTGAGAGGTGTAAAGGGAAGGTGGGATGGTGTGTGTGTCAGAGTGATAGGTGTAAAGGGAAGGTGGGATGGTGTATGTGTCAGAGTGAGAGGTGTAAATGGAAGGTGGGATGGTGTATGTGTCAGAGTGAGAGGTGTAAAGGGAAGGTGGGATGGTGTATGTGTCAGAGTGAGGGAGAGGTGTAAAGGGAAGGTGCATACATTTGAGGTAATTGGAGTCAAACTCCCCTTTGATTACCACTTGTCTTCCCAGGTAGCTATTGATTTCACCGCCTCGAACGGGGATCCTCACAACAGCTGCTCTCTACACTACATCCATCCATACCAGCCTAACGAGTACCTCAAAGCTCTGGTCGCTGTAGGGGAGATCTGCCAGGATTACGACAGGTGAGGCCAATCGTTAACAGCTATTATATCAAATGTTGTGCAATGACTGTTGCTCGTGACTTCAATGTTGATTCCTCCTCTCCTGAAAAAAAAACTTTTCAAAGTTTGTGTGTGAAAGTTTCCTCTAGTTGGAGGTAAACCCAGGCCCTGCATGTCCCCAGGTACCCTCATTTGTTGACTTCTGTGATCGAAAAAGTATTGGTTTTATGCATGTGAACATCAGAAGCCTCCTCCCTAAGTTTGTTTTACTCACTGCTTTAGCACACTCTGCTAACCCTGATGTCCTTGCCGTGTCTGAATCCTGGCTCAGGAAGGCCACCAAAAATTCAGAGATTTCCATACCCAACTATAACATCTTCCGTCAAGATAGAACTGCCAAAGGGGGCGGAGTCGCAGTCTACTGCAGAGATAGCCTGCAAAGTAATGTCATACTTTCCAGGTCCATACCCAAACAGTTCGAACTACTAATTTTGAAAATTACTCTCTCCAGAAACAAGTCTCTCACTGTTGCCGCCTGCTACCGACCCCCGTCAGCTCCCAGCTGTGCCCTGGACACCATTTGTGAATTGATCGCCCCCATCTAGCTTCAGAGTTTGTTCTGTTAGGTGACCTAAACTGGGATATGCTTAACACCCCGGCAGTCCTACAATCTAAGCTAGATGCCCTCAATCTCACTCAAATCATCAAGGAACCCACCAGGTACAACCCTAACTCTGTAAACAAGGGCACCCTCATAGACGTCATCCTGACCAACTGGCCCTCCAAATATACCTCCGCTGTCTTCAACCAGGATCTCAGCGATCACTGCCTCATCGCCTGTATCCGCCACGGAGCCGCAGTCAAACGACCACCCCTCATCACTGTCAAACGCTCCCTAAAACACTTCTGTGAGCAGGCCTTTCTAATCGACCTGGCCCGTGTATCCTGGAAGGACTTTGACCTCATCCCGTCAGTTGAGGATGCCTGGTCATTCTTTAAAAGTAACTTCCTCACCATTTTAGATAAGCATGCTCCGTTCAAAAAATGCAGAACCAAGAACAGATACAGCCCTTGGTTCACTCCAGACCTGACTGCCCTCGACCAGCACAAAAACATCCTGTGGCGGACTGCAATAGCATCGAATAGCCCCCGTGATATGCAACTGTTCAGGGAAGTCAGGAACCAATACACGCAGTCAGTCAGGAAAGCTAAGGCCAGCTTCTTCAGGCAGAAGTTTGCATCCTGTAGCTCCAACTCCAAAAAGTTCTGGGACACTGTGAAGTCCATGGAGAACAAGAGCACCTCCTCCCAGCTGCCCACTGCACTGAGGCTAGGAAACACGGTCTCCACCGATAAATCCATGATTATCGAAAACTTCAATAAGCACTTCTCAACGGCTGGCCATGCCTTCCGCCTGGCTACTCCAACCTCGGCCAACAGCTCCACCCCCCCCGTAGTTCCTCACCCAAGCCTCTCCAGGTTCTCCTTTACCCAAATCCAGATAGCAGATGTTCTGAAAGAGCTGCAAAACCTGGACCCGTACAAATCAGCTGGGCTTGACAATCTGGACCCGCTATTTCTGAAACTATCTGCCGCCATTGTCGCAACCCCTATTACCAGCCTGTTCAACCTCTCTTTCATATCGTCTGAGATCCCCAAGAATTGAAAGCTGCCGCAGTCATCCCCTCTTCAAAGGGGGAGACACCCTGGACCCAAACTGCTATAGACCTATATCCATCCTGCCCTGCCTATCTAAGGTCTTCGAAAGCCAAGTCAACAAACAGGTCACTGACCATCTCGAATCCCACCGTACCTTCTCCGCTGTGCAATCTGGTTTCCGAGCCGGTCACGGGTGCACCTCAGCCACACTCAAGGTACTAAATGATATCATAACCGCCATCGATAAAAGACAGTACTGTGCAGCTGTCTTCATCGACCTCGCCAAGGCTTTCGACTCTGTCAATCACCATATTCTTATCGGCAGACTCAACAGCCTCGGTTTTCGGATGACTGCCTTGCCTGGTTCACCAATTACTTTGCAGACAGAGTTCAGTGTGTCAAATCGGAGGGCATGCTGTCCGGTCCTCTGGCAGTCTCTATGGGGGTGCCACAGGGTTCAATTCTCGGGCCGACTCTTTTCTCTGTATATATCAATGATGTTGCTCTTGCTGCGGGCGATTCCCTGATCCACCTCTACGCAGACGACACCATTCTATATACTTTCGGCCCGTCATTGGACACTGTGCTATCAAACCTCCAAACGAGCTTCAATGCCATACAGCACTCCTTCCGTGGCCTCCAACTGCTCTTAAACGCGAGTAAACCAAATGCATGCTTTTCAACCGATCGCTGCCTGCACCCGCATGCCCGACTAGCATCACCACCACCCTGGATGGTTCCGACCTTGAATATGTGGACATCTATAAGTACCTAGGTGTCTGGCTAGACTGCAAACTCTCCTTCCAGACTCACATCAAACATCTCCAATCAAAAATCAAATCAAGAGTCGGCTTTCTATTCCGCAACAAAGCCTCCTTCACTCACGCTGCCAAGCTTACCCTAGTAAAACTGACTATCCTACCGATCCTCGACTTCGGCGATGTCATCTACAAAATGGCTTCCAACACTCTACTCAGCAAACTGGATGCAGTCTATCACAGTGCCATCCGTTTTGTCACTAAAGCACCTTATACCACCCACCACTGCGACTTGTATGCTCTAGTCGGCTGGCCCTCACTACATATTCGTCGCCAGACCCACTGGCTCCAGGTCATCTACAAGTCCATGCTAGGTAAAGCTCCGCCTTATCTCAGTTCACTGGTCACGATGGCAACACCCATCCGTAGCACGCGCTCCAGCAGGTGTATCTCACTGATCATCCCTAAAGCCAACACCTCATTTGGCCGCCTTTCGTTCCAGTACTCTGCTGCCTGTGACTGGAACGAATTGCAAAAATCGCTGAAGTTGGAGACTTTTATCTCCCTCACCAACTTCAAACATCAGCTATCCGAGCAGCTAACCGATCGCTGCAGCTGTACATAGTCTATAGGTAAATAGCTCACCCATTTTCACCTACCTCATTCCCATACTGTTTTTATACTGTTTTTATTTATTTACTTTTCTGCTGTTTTGCACACCAATATCTCTACCTGTACATGACCATCTGATCATTTATCACTCCAGTGTTAATCTGCAAAATTGTATTATTCGCCTACCTCCTCATGCCTTTTGCACACATTGTATATAGACTGCCCATTTTTTCTACTGTGTTATTGACTTGCTAATTGTTTACCCCATGTGTAACTCTGTGTTGTCTGTTCACACTGCTATGCTTTATCTTGGCCAGGTCGCAGTTGCAAATGAGAACTTGTTCTCAACTAGCCTACCTGGTTAAATAAAGGTGAAATAAAAATAAATAAATAAATAGTTGTCCAGTGACTCAGAGGTTATGTAAATGAGAAGTCATTCAGAGCCCATGGTAGTCCTGGGTCACCAGCAGAATGGACTTGTTTACGGGCATGTGTTTCAGATAACAATCCCTGGCTCAGAATCCAGTGTGCCATCGCTCAAATTCTAATCCCTCTTTTGTTTTCTATCCCTGCATGCATGTCAATCCAGTGACAAAATGTTCCCAGCGTTTGGCTTCGGCGCTCAGATTCCGCCCCGACTTCAAGGTAATTTACAACCATATTTTCATAGAGTTGGGCTATGGCTCAGCCTCAGCAGGGTGTTGTAATCACTCCTGTGACAAGATGAGATGAGTTGAGACTCTGGCTCTGCTCTCCTGCTTCTGTAGTGATTACGACACCCGGCTGGCCCCGCTGGCCCCCGCTGGCCCCCGCTGGTCTCTGTTCTGTCACACAGAATGGGCCGGTCCAACACAGGGTTCTCTACTGCTGGATTGACTCTCTGAGTCACTGAACTGCCCAGCAGGAAATACTGGCCATTCTTCCTGGGTGACTGGTGCTACCCCTGGCTGACACATGATGCTGCCTCTGGTCCAGAGAGGAGGGGAGGGGAGGGGGGTACCATGGCACGCAATTATGCTCATTATCCAACCCACATAAATGCATCAGTCGACTTTTACATTTGATTGTGTGATTGATTGCTTCTGGCCAACTCTGTGTTAGTGTGTGTGTGTGTGTGTGTGTGTGTGTGTGTGTGTGTGTGTGTGTGTGTGTGTGTGTGTGTGTGTGTGTGTGTGTGTGCGTGTGTGTGTGTGTTCCTTTGCCTCACTGTTCCATGATGATCAATAGTCCATATTTTTCATCTTCCTCCAGGTTTCTCACGATTTTGCAGTGAATTTTAATGAGGAAAACCCAGAATGTGCAGGTAGGTGCTTTGCCTCAAACAGATTAGAGGTTCACCCTGGCTTTGAAATCAGACTGTCAAAATGCTTTATTTCAAATGCTCATCACCAGCTCTGGGGTGGGTTGTTACCTTAAATTTGCAAAATTGGGGTCAATTTCCTCTTGCACTGAATAACTATTAAATATTAAAAGCATAAATTTATCTTTAATAACACATTAACCAGATAATAAAACCACATTTATCACGTTCTCTCTTCATGCCAGCCCAAACACTTTGTAGGGATGCATCAAAAAACGTTTTAACAGTGAGTCTACAGTTTGTTCAGAATCTAAACGGCTTCAGGAAAATGTTGAACAGCCAAAGGTGACCTGCATAATGTCCCACAGACAGGCCTGGATGAAGCCGCTGTCATCGCACACCACAGGAGATCAACGTACGTCAATCAACCTGGTGGCAGCCAGCCTTCCTTTCTTCACATTAAAGTAGACTGTTATTAATGCTAAATACCCTGACTGCCCCACAGGGACATCATGTCTGGAGGAGAGAGGCCAGGTCTGTGCTGTAGTCAGATAATGAGCCCGAGGGTTAGAACTACCGCACAGACACCGGGGTGGGTAACGGTTAGAGAGGTGAGCCAGCAACCGCAGCGTTTACTGTGAACAGTGAGGCTGTACCAGCTTTATTTGACTGTTTTACTGTCAACAGTGAGGCTGTACCAGCTTTATTTGACTGTTTTACTGTGAACAATGAGGCTGTACCAGCTTTATTTGACTGTTTTACTGTGAACACTGAGGCTGTACCAGCTTTATTTGACTGTTTTACTGTGAACAGTGAGGCTGTACCAGCTTTATTTGACTGTTTTACTGTGAACAGTGAGGCTGTACCAGCTTTATTTGACTGTTTTACTGTGAACAGTGAGGCTGTATCAGCTTTATTTGACTGTTTTACTGTGAACAGTGAGGCTGTATCAGCTTTATTTGACTGTTTTACTGTGAACAGTGAGGCTGTACCAGCTTCATTTGACTGTTTTACTGTGGACAGTGAGGCTGTACCAGCTTTATTTGACTGTTTTACTGTGAACACTGAGGCTGTACCAGCTTTATTTGACTGTTTTACTGTGAACAGTGAGGCTGTACCAGCTTTATTTGACTGTTTTACTGTGAACAGTGAGGCTGTACCAGCTTTATATGACTGTTTTACTGTGAACAGTGAGGCTGTACCAGCTTTATTTGACTGTTTTACTGTGAACACTGAGGCTGTACCAGCTTTATTTGACTGTTTTACTGTGAACAGTGAGGCTGTATCAGCTTTATTTGACTGTTTTACTGTGAACAGTGAGGCTGTACCAGCTTCATTTGACTGTTTTACTGTGGACAGTGAGGCTGTACCAGCTTTATTTGACTGTTTTACTGTGAACAGTGAGGCTGTACCAGCTTTATATGACTGTTTTACTGTGAACACTGAGGCTGTACCAGCTTTATTTGACTGTTTTACTGTGAACACTGAGGCTGTACCAGCTTTATTTGACTGTTTTACTGTGAACAGTGAGGCTGTATCAGCTTTATTTGACTGTTTTACTGTGAACAGTGAGGCTGTACCAGCTTCATTTGACTGTTTTACTGTGAACAGTGAGGCTGTACCAGCTTTATTTGACTGTTTTACTGTGAACAGTGAGGCTGTACCAGCTTTATTTGACTGTTTTACTGTGAACAGTGAGGCTGTACCAGCTTTATTTGACTGTTTTACTGTGAACAGTGAGGCTGTACCAGCTTTATTTGACTGTTTTACTGTGAACAGTGAGGCTGTACCAGCTTTATTTGACTGTTTTACTGTGAACAGTGAGGCTGTACCAGCTTAATCTGACTGCTTTAACAATGGCCTAGTAGTAGGCTACTGTGGCTATTTGATTGTAATGTAAACTATATATACAATAGTATGTGGACATCCTTTCAAATGAGTGGATTCGGCTATTTCCGCCACACCCGTTGTTGACAGGTGTAAAAAAAAAGCTAGCACACAGCCATGCAATCTCCATAGACAAACATTGACAGTAGAATGGCCTTACTGAAAAGCTAGGTGACTTTCAACATGGCACCGTCATAGGATTCCACCTTTCCAACAAGTCAGTTCTTCACATTTCTGCCCTGCTACAGCAGCCCCGGTAAGGGATGTTATTGTGAAGTGGACACATCTAAGAGCAACAACATGTCAGCCTCGAAGTGGTAGGCTACACAAGCTTACAGAACAGACCGCTGGGTGCTGAAGCGCTTAGCACGTAAAAATGATCTGTCCTCGGTTGCAACACTACTACTGAGTTCCAAACTGCCTCTGGAAGCAACATCAGTATAAGAACTCTTCGTCCATGGCTGAGCAGCCGCACACAAGCCTAATATCACTATGCGCAATTGTTGCAGGAATTAAATTGCTCTATGTTTTAACACCCAATTAAAATTAAACACTCTGTCAATTCATAAGGATTTGTAAGACCCTTATTCTATAATAATGGACAGTGCCCAGTCTTAAAGTCAATCAGCAGAGTTTATTCACGAGAGTACTGAACACGATACAGTTTACCACAGGTTATAAACTGAAAATGACGTCATTAGTTCCAGTACCAACCCGTCTCTTCTCCCACCCTGGTACAAAGGCAGTATCTCAAGCCTTCCCAAATCGTCTCCCTACCAATTTAATATAATTTATGACCCAGCCAAGGTCTTCTTGTGTAGATAAGCATTCTAGCCAGTCTGAAGATATAGTTCATTCATTTCTACCAAGGAACAGACAGTCATTGTTCTAATTATTGATTATATTTACATACATTATATTCAGTACTAGGATTAAGAAAGAAAATTCATACATATACAGTAACATAATAGTATTCTGATTAGTACATATACAGTAACATAATAGTATTCTGATTGAAATGTATACATAATTAGTCATTATTGATAAAAATTCCCTTAACAGCAATGCCAAGTGTCGGCTGAGTTGTGTAAAGCTCGTTGCCATTGGACTTGGTGCAGTGGAAACCCGTTCTCTGGAGTGATGAATCTTCACCATCTGGCAGTCCGAATGAATAATGGTCTGGGTTAGGGCTGTGGCAGTCACAACATTTCGTCAGCCGGTAATTGTCAAGCATTGTTCCAATTGACCGTTAATTAACATAAAAACATTTAACCTCTTGGCTTCCACACAGCTTACAAGCTGCTGATGCAGACCTTTGGAACATCTACATTTAAAAAGTCTAATGAATCCATTATGTATTTTAGACAGGTCTAAAGAAACATGATATGAAGAAAATGTAGTCTATTTCAGAACAACAGAGTAGCATACTCTGAGTTGTCCTTATGTTAGGTCCTGATCTGGCTATGCCATATGGCTGTGGGACACACTAGGTAATTTAGCATACACGATCTGGTTAGAATTCCATGGCATTATTATATAGTATGAGGAATACAATTGAACAAAGCTGAATGAAATAGAAAGGATATTTCCTCCCATTGATTTGAGGAAGTGCGCACATGTGGCTATTCTGTATTGAGTGGTTGACATAGAAATAGGTACTCCTATATGCTTAATTTAGAGTTATTAATGTAACTTTAGTTGTTCTACAAACGTTGGGCTATATGTTTTGGTTTTTAGTACATTGTAAGGCTGCATGATGAGACTCTAATGATGATTTCAAAAAAGTTGCTTGAAAGGCATGAGCTCTGCTTTGTTTTTTTTGTGTAGGCTGTTCAAATCAAATCACATTTATTTATATAGCCCTTCGTACATCAGCTGATATCTCAAAGTGCTGTACAGAAACCCAGCCTAAAACCCCAAACAGCAAGCAATGCAGGTGTTGAAGCAAGTTGGCTCCCTAGAAAGGCCAAAATCCAGGAAGAAACCTAGAGAGGAACCAGGCTATGAGGGTGGCCAGTCCTCTTCTGGCTGTGCCAGGTGGAGACTATAACACAACATGACCAAGATGTTCAAATGTTCATAAATGACCAGTATGGTCAAATAATAGGTCTGGGACAGGTAGCACGTCCGGTGAACAGGTCAGGATTCCATAGCCGCAGGCAGAACAGTTGAAACTGGAGCAGCAGAAAGAGATAAAGAGAGAATTAGAGAGAGCATACTTAAATTCACACAGGACACCGGATAAGACAGGAGAAGTACTCCAGATATAACAAACTGACCCTAGCCCCCGACACATAAACTACTGCAGCATAAATACTGGATGCTGAGACAGGAGGCGTCACGAGATACTGTGGCCTCATCTGATGATACCCCCCGGACAGGGCAAAAAAGGACGGATATAACCCCACCCACTTTGCCAAAGCACAGCCCCCACACCACGAGAGGGATATCTTCAACCACCAACTTACCATCCTGAGACAAGGCCGACTATAGCCCGCAAAGATCTCCACCACGGCACAACCAAAGCGGGGGCGCCAACCCAGACAGGGAGATCACATCAGTGACCCAACCCACTCAAGTGACGCACCCCTCCTAGGGACGGCATGAAAGAGCATCAGTAAGCCAGTGACTCAGCCCCTGCAATAGGGTTAGAGGCAGAGAATCCCAGTGGAAAGAGGGGAACCGGCCAGGCAGAGACAGCAAGGGCGGTTCGTTGCTCCAGAGCCTTTCCGTTCACCTTCACACTCCTGGGCCAGACTACACTCAATCATATGACCCCCTGAAGAGATGAGTCTTTAATAAAGACTTAAAGGTTGAGACCGAGTCTGCGTCTCTCACATGGGTAGGCAGACCATTCCATAAAAATGGAGCTCTATAGGAGAAAGCCCTGCCTCCAGCTGTTTGCTTAGAAATTCTAGGGAGAATTAGGAGGCCTGCTTCTTTTGACCGTAGCGTACGTGTAGGTATGTACGGCAGGACCAAATCAGATAGGTAGGAGCAAGTCCATGTAATGCTTTGTAGGTTAGCAGTAAAACCTTGAAATCAGCCCTTGCCTTGACAGTAAGCCAGTGTAGGGAGGCTAGCACTGGAGTAATATGATAAATTTTTTTGGTTCTACACGCTTCATTTAGTCTCTCATTCAGAATTTGACAAGCACTTGATAATGCCTCAACTTCCCGGCGGCATCCCCTTTGTGTGGCCCTAATGCACCCTAAAGAAACTCCATTCCTTTTGCGGCCAGTGGCTGTTGTTCCCTACTCCCTGAGTGCTGCTGCTCCAAAGCACCTCTCACTCACATGTCTCTCGTGATCGGGTCTTTCTCACAGGCTACAAGTGAAGACAGACACTTTCGGGACACAACTGCGCGCGTCCTTATCCAATTCCGAGGTGCATATTGAAGATATTAGAAGAACTGTCAACATTTACTTTTCAGCCTACAAGATGAATAGGCCTAACCAACAGCAAAAGAACTAACCTATGTCAATCTACTATCCCCCATAGTACAAAAGTTGACCTATTCTGTGCAAGAAATAAATATTCCAAACATAGTCTGGAACAGTTGTGGGATGTGATAGACCCCAAATTTAATACAACCACTAGCATCCCCCCAAAAAACGTTTTTACGCAATGAGGCTGACGCAACAGATTAGTACGTTTAACTTCAAATGTGATACACTATTATGCTATTCCTTCACATTATAAGCGCAGCAATGCGCACACATAGGCTATATGCACGAATGCTCCATTAGTGGGAAAACACCATAATCAAAAGTGGCCACAAATGTGATTTGGCTTGTAATGCTTTTATTATAAAGGTGCATTTCTTTTGTGAAAATGATCCTCCCCAAACGTGAAACTAACACACTTCATGTGTATGCCAGTCAGACTCTACACCCCTTGTAAAGAGGATTAATTTTAGGAAGTTATTTGGCCACTTTATTTTTCTATGGGATTGAGGTCAGGGCTTTGTGATGGCCACTCCAATACCTTGACTTTGTTGTCCTTAAGCCATTTTGCCACAACTTTGGAAGTATGCTTGGGGTCATTGTCCATTTGGATGACCCATTTGCGACCAAGCTTTAACTTCCTGACTGATATCTTGAGATGTTGCTTCAATATATCCACATAATTTTCCTGCCTCATGATGCCATCTATTTTGTGAAGTGCACCAGTCCCTCCTGCAGCAAAGCACCCCCACAACATGATGCTGCCCTCCCGGCTTCACGGTTGGGATGGTGTTCTTCGGCTTGCAAGCATCCCCCTTTTTTCCTCCAAACATAACAATGGTCATTATGGCCAAACAGTTCTATTTTTGTTTCATCAGACCAGAGGACATTTCTCCAAAAAGTAGGATTTTTGTCCCCATGTGCAGTTGCAAACCATAGTCTGGCGTTTTTATGGCGGTCTTGGAGCAGTGGCTTCTTCCTTGCTGAGCGGCCTTTCAGGTTACGTCAATACAAGGACTTGTTTTACTGTGGATATAGATACTTTTGTACCTGTTTCCTCCAGCATCTTCACAAGGTCCTTTGCTGTTGTTCTGCACACAGCCCTAACACTTTTTCACACACTGTAAAAGAATAGACTATAAGAATAGCTTTTATTTTTTCAGCTTTTCAGCTCATCCTCCACTTTCTACCTTGTATTCGTGTCACTCTATCATCTTGCTTGTTTTGATTGGCAGCTGCCCTGGATGGATGGAGAGGAGCCAGACAGGTTCTGATCCAGTTCAGAGATTCTTCCCAGGAATAGATCAGTCTCAGTACTCCTCTGTCAGGCAAGCTTCCAGCCCACCTCCCAAGGCAGAGGGCATAGCTTGCAGTTTTTCATGCAAGAAAACTGACTCTCGTACAGATGCTGTTAGATGTGGACACACACCAATGCGCGCACACACACACGCTCAGTCAAAAACTGTCTTCCTTTGTGCCTGTACAAATGATTGATATTGATATCTGTTTGAAGGTGAACTTTGCATTACTGTGGGTAGAGGGAGTGGCAAGCTGAGACTGCCTGTGTGTGTACGTACCGGTGCTTGTGTAAGATACACTATATATACAAAAGTATGTGGACACCCCTTCAATTTAGTGGATTCGGCTATTTCAGCCACACCTGTTGCTGACAGGAGTATAAAATCAAGCACACAGTCATACAAAAACATTGGCAGTTTCCTGTTTCAGCATGACAATGAGATGTTCGACAAGTAGGTGTCCACATCCACATTGCAGTATAGTGGCAGTAATCAGTCCAGATGTCAGTAATCAGTGATCAGATCTCCAGATGTCTGTAGTATAGTGGTCAGTAATCAGACCTCCAGATGTCTGTAGTATAGTGGTCAGTGATCAGATCTCCAGATGTCTGCAGTATAGTGGTCAGTAATAGACCTCCAGATGTCTCAGTAAGTGGTCAGTGACAGATCTCCAGATGTCTGCAGTATAGTGGTCAGTAATCAGACCTCCAGATGTCTGCAGTATAGTGGTCAGTGATCAGACCTCCAGATGTCTGCAGTATAGTGGTCAGTAATCAGACCTCCAGATGTCTGCAGTATAGTGGTCAGTGATCAGATCTCCAGATGTCTGCAGTATAGTGGGCAGTAATCAGACCTCCAGATGTCTGCAGTATAGTGGTCAGTAATCAGACCTCCAGATGTCTGCAGTATAGTGGTCAGTAATCAGACCTCCAGATGTCTGTAGTATAGTGGTCAGTGATCAGATCTCCAGATGTCTGCAGTATAGTGGTCAGTAATCAGATCAGATGTCTGCCAGTAATCAGACCTTCAGATGTCAGTATAGTGGTCAGTAATCAGTGATGTCAGTATATCAGTGATCAGATCTCCAGATGTCTGCAGTATAGTGTAATCAGACCTCCAGATGTGTATATCAGTGATCAGATCTCCAGATGTCTGCAGTATAGTGGTCAGTAATCAATCAGATGTCTGCAGTATAGTGGTCAGTGATCAGACCTCCAGATGTCTCAGTATAGTGGTCAGTAATCAGTGATGTCTGCAGTATAGTGGTCAGTAATCAGACCTCCAGATGTCTGCAGTATAGTGGTCAGTAATCAGACCTCCAGATGTCTGCAGTGTAGTGGTCAGTAATTAGACCTCCAGATGTCTGCAGTATAGTGGGCAGTAATCAGACCTCCAGATGTCTCAGTATAGTAATCAGACCTCCAGATGTCTGCAGTATAGTGGTCAGTAATCAGACCTCCAGATGTCTGTAGTATAGTGGTCAGTGATCAGATCTCCAGATGTCTGCAGTATAGTGGTCAGTAATCAGACCTCCAGATGTCTCAGATGTCTGCAGTATAGTGGTCAGTAATCAGACCTCCAGATGTCTGCAGTATAGTGGTCAGTGATCAGATCTCCAGATGTCTGCAGTATAGTGTAATCAGACCTCCAATCAGACCAGTATAGTGGTCAGTAATCAGACCTCCAGATGTCTGCAGTATAGTGGTCAGTGATCAGACCTCCAGATGTCTGCAGTATAGTGGTCAGTAATCAGACCTCCAGATGTCTGCAGTATAGTGGTCAGTAATCAGACCTCCAGATGTCTGCAGTATAGTGGTCAGTAATCAGACCTCAGATGTCTGCTCAGTAATTAGACCTCCAGATGTCTGCAGTATAGTGGGCAGTAATCAGACCTCCAGATGTCTGCAGTATAGTGGTCAGTAATCAGACCTCCAGATGTCTGCAGTATAGTGGTCAGTAATCAGACCTCCAGATGTCTGCAGTATAGTGGTCAGTGATCAGATCTCCAGATGTCTGCAGTATAGTGGTCAGTAATCAGACCTCCAGATGTCTACAGTATAGTGGTCAGTAATCAGACCTCCAGATGTCTGCAGTATAGTGATCAGTGATCAGATCTCCAGATGTCTGCAGTATAGTGGTCAGTAATCAGACCTCCAGATGTCTGCAGTATAGTGGTCAGTAATGAGACATCCAGATGTCTTAATGTTGCTGCTCTACACCTCTCCTCACAGTCTCATCCCCTCAGGAGAGCCTCTCACTGATGAAATGAAATCTCTCTCTCTCTGTGTGTGGACCCACTCCAATTCACATACCCACTCCAATTAAATTTGCATACCACCCCAACAGATCCACAGATGACGTAACCTCTATTGCATTCCACACTGCCCTCTCCCATGTGAGAACACAGTTCATTGACTACAGCTCAGCGTTCAACACCATAGTGCCCACAAATCTCATCACTAAGCTCAGGACCCTTTGACTGAACACTACTGTCTGAAACTGAATCCTGGACTTCCTGACAGGCCGCCCCCAGGTGGTGAGGGTAGGCAATAACACGACCGCCACTCTCACCCTCAACAAGGGCTCACTTAGGAGTGTGTGCTTAGTCTCCTCCTGTACTCCCTGTTCAACCACGACTGCCTGGCTGCTCACGACTCCATCATTATGTTTGCTGATGACACGACCCGATGAGACACCCTATAGGGAGGAGGTCAGTGACCTGGCAGTGTGGTGTTCAGGACAACAACCTCTCCCTCAATGTCAGCAAGACAAAGGAGCCAATTGTGGACGACAGGAAACAGAGGGCAGAGCACATCCCCATCCACATCGATAGGGCTGTAGTGGAGCGGGTCAAGAGCTTTAAGCTCCTGGGTGTCCACATCACTAAGGAATTAGCATAGCCCACACACACCAACAAAGTCATGAAGAAGGCACAACTCTTCCCCTTCTACAGCTGCACCAATGAGAGCGTCTTTACTGGCTGCATCACCACTTGGTATCCGACCGCAAGGCGCTTCATAGGATAGTGTGTACGGCCCAGTACATCACTGGTGCTGAGCTCCCTGCTATCCAGGACCTCTATACCAGGTGGTGTCAGAGGAAGACTCCAGCCACCAAAGTCATATACTGTTCTCCCTGCTTCTGCACAGAAAGCTGTACTGAAGTCTGGAACTAACAGGACCCGGCACACAGCTTTTACCCCCACTATCTGCACTAACTCTTTTGACTCATTACAGACACTGCTGCTACTGTTTATTATCTACCCTGTTGCCTAGTCACTTTACTCCTACCTATATCTACATATGGAACTCCATTACCTCGTACCCCTGGACATGGATTCAGTACTGCTACCCCGTGTATATCGCCAAGTTATCCTTACTCATTGTGGATTTATTCCACTTGTTATAATTTGTTAAAATGTTTCTCTCTACATTTCTGGAAAGCATTTCACTGGTAGTCTACACTAGCTGTGAGGGTGTGTGTGTGTGTGTGTGTGTGTGTGTGTGTGTGTGTGTGTGTGTGTGTGTGTGTGTGTGTGTGTGTGTGTGTGTGTGTGTGTGTGTGTGTGTGTGTGTGTGTGTGTGTGTGTGTGTGTGTGAGTGAGTGAGTGGTGTGAGTGAGTGTGTGAGTGAGTGTGTGTGAGTGAGTGAGTGAGTGAGTGTGTGTGAGTGAGTCGACCGTGTTAATTATAAGTGAAGTTCTCCACAGATGTTTGTGTGTGACCTCAAATGCCCACTCAATCAGTAAATAGCATTACTTCTGCTGCTCAGCCGAATGGGAGGCCACTCATGTGGTGATCCATGTGGTGGTGAGAAGAGATAAATACAAGTCAATGCAGCTGTGAAGGTAACTAACTATTCACAGAGTGACTGCTTCCCTCAAAGTGAAAAATATCCTGGAATATCATGGGTCTCAATTACTCCACAATGATACCTTCACACCTGTGTGCATTGCTGTTGGTCGTGTGTCCCCAAATACCCAGAGTTCTCCAGAATTACATGACTGTGAGTGTTACTGTGTGTGTGTTATTCTGTGTTTTTCCAACATATGTCTATGGGTGTGCAGGTATCCAAGGGGTGGTGGAGGCCTATCAGACATGCCTTCCTAAGCTTCAGCTCTACGGCCCCACCAACATCGCCCCCATCATCCAGAAAGTAGCCAGCTCCGCTTCACAGGAAATGCACACCAAGGAGGCCATGGTAAGCTAGCTGTCAGTTGTCCTCCTCTCCTTGGAACCAATCGATTGGGAGCATAGCTTGAACCTAGATTGAGCTTAAATCATGTATTGATGTCAATGGGAGACTTCCGCAACGTTTTAGGGTTATGCTCAACATGTATTTCCAACACACCCCACATACATTACTCTCTCACGTTTCTCCCCAGTCATTGCCTTCCTTTATCTCTGCAGCAGTACTTCATTCTGCTCATCCTAACGGACGGAGTGATCACAGACATGGCAGACACCCGCGAGGCCATAGTCCAAGCCTCCCACTTGCCCATGTCCATCATCATTGTAGGTGTGGGAAGTGCTGACTTCAGTGACATGCAGATGCTGGATGGAGATGATGGAATCCTTCGCTCGCCCAAGGGGGAGCCCTGTCTACGAGACATCGTCCAGTTCGTCCCCTTCCGCAACTTCAAACATGTGAGTCTTTACTGGAACGAGGAGGGTTACCTGAGGAACTAGGAGGGTTACCCGAGGAGCTGGGAGGGTTACCCGAGGAACTGGGAGGGTTACCTGAGGAACTAGGGGGGTTCCCTGAGGAACTGGAAGGGTTACCAGAGGGACTGGGAGGGTTACCTGAGGAAATGTGAGGGTTACCTGAGGAACTGGGAGGGTTACCTGCAGAACTAGGGGGGTTCCCTGAGGAACTGGAAGGGTTACCAGAGGGACTGGGAGGGTTACCTGAGGAACTAGGAGGGTTACCTGAGGAACTAGGAGGGTTACCCGAGGAACTGGGAGGGTTACCCGAGGAACTGGGAGGGTTACCTGAGGAAAGAGGATTACCTGAGGAACTAGGAGGGTTACCTGAGGAACTAGGAGGGTTACCTGAGGAGGAGGGTTACCTGAGGAACTAGGAGGGTTACCTGAGGAACTGGGAGGGTTACCTGAGGAACTGGGAGGTTACCTGAGGAACTAGGAGGGTTACCTGAGGAACTAGGAGGGTTACCCGAGGAACTGGGAGTGTTACCCGAGGAACTGGGAGGGTTACCCTAGGGGGTTCCCTGAGGAACTGGAAGGGTTACCAGAGGGACTGGGAGTGTTACCTGAGGAACTAGGAGTGTTACCTGAGGAACTAGGAGGGTTACGAGGAACTGGGAGGGGAGGAACTGGGAGGTTACCTGAGGAACTAGGAGGGTTACCTGAGGAACTAGGAGGGTTACCTGAGGAACTGGGAGGTTACCTGAGGAACTGAGGAACTGGGAGGGTTACCCTGGGAGTGTTGAGGAACTGGGAGGGTTACCTGAGGAAATGTGAGGTTACCTGAGGAACTGGGAGGGTTACCTGAGGAACTAGGAGGGTTACCTGAGGAACTGGGAGGGTTACCTAGGAGGGTTACCTGAGGAACTAGGAGGGTTACCTGAGGAACTGGGAGGGTTACCTGAGGAACTGGGAGGTTACCTGAGGAACTAGGAGGGTTACCTGAGGAACTGGGAGGGTTACCTGTGGAACTGGGAGGTTACCTGAGGAACTGGGAGGGTTACCTGAAATGGAACTAGGAGGGTTACCTGAGGAACTGGGAGGGTTACCTGAGGACCTGGGAGGTTACCTGAGGGGAGGGTTACCTGAGGAACTGGGAGGGTTTCCTGTGGAACTGGGAGGGTTACCTGAGGAACTGGGAGGGTTACCTGAGGAACTGGGAGGGTGGAACTGGGAGGGTTGCCTGAGGAACTGGGAGGGTTACCTGAGGAACTAGGAGGGTTACCTGAGGAACTAGGAGGGTTACCTGAGGAACTGGGAGGGTTCCCTGAGGAACTAGGAGGGTTACCTGAAGAACTGGGAGGGTTACCTGGGGAACTGGGAGGTTACCTGAGGAACTAGGAGGGTTACCTGAGGAACTGGGAGGGTTACCTGGGGAACTGGGAGGTTACCTGAGGAACTAGGAGGGTTACCTGAGGAGGAGGGTTACCTGAGGAACTGGGAGGGTTACCTGAGGAACTGGGAGGGTTACCTGAGGAACTAGGAGGGTTACCTGAGGAACTAGGAGGGTTACCTGAGGAACGAGGAGGGTTACCTGAGGAACTGGGAGGGTTACCTGGGGAACTGGGAGGTTACCTGAGGAACTAGGAGGGTTACCTGAGGAACTAGGAGGGTTACCTGAGGAACTAGGAGGGTTACCTGAGGAACTAGGAGGGTTACCTGAGGAACTGGGAGGGTTACCTGGGGAACTGGGAGGTAACCTGAGTGTTACAGGAAGTGACAGGTTTCTCTCTGTCCTTCTCCAGGGCTCACCTGCAGAGCTGGCGAAGACTGTCTTAGCAGAAGTGCCCAACCAGGTGGTTGACTACTACAACAACAAGGGCATCAAGCCCAAAGTGCCCAGTGAGTTCGAGTCTTCCAGGACATTCGCCCCCTGAGAGGATGGGCCCAACGCACTCGATACAACAGATAGCACCTTACGCTGACTAACTGAAAAGTTTACTGTTTTGCTCTTCGTTTGTTTGTTCTTTTCATTGTGCATGCTTGGCCTCCAAGGCATGCATCTGTAAAGCAACTGTATCATTCAAAGCATTGGTATGGTGGGGACACACAAACGAACAACCAAACTGTCATCCCTACAGATGAACAACTATCGATGAAGGAATGTATAGAACACCCCCGTTCCTTTTTTTATAAGAGTTTGTTGAGATTTTGCTAACTTTCTTGATATTCATACGTTGTAAAACATTTTGGACCACAGTGAATGAACTAGCTACCTGCGTTTAGAAACGTCTGCGTCCTCAGTAGTCCATATTGCAGATAAGGCAGATGCATGAACTGTTGTTTTGCATGCTGGTAATAAAGCAGACACTGTTTTCTCACAGTTCATGTTGTTTTCTTAGTGAACAATAGAGTTGACAGTATTGTAGGGATAAAGGACATTCCACTATGAAGCATGTTGACAGCACAAATGTAGTATTCTGGAAGTTCACTGGAGAATATTATGGGCACATAATTTGCCGTTGTCATGTTGCAATGCAGTATTCTGTGAAATTCTGAATTACTTATAATAATAAAAGCTTTATCAATATGCTTGTGTGAAATGTACTATGTTAAAAACTATTGGGTTTCAAGTCAAAATCATAATTGGAATTGTGGTCATATCAATTTGAATTCATTCTATGAAAAATCCGTAGAAAATGCGGAGAACTGAATTGGCAGAATTTCAATATTTTGGTGTGCATGTCAAACTAGTCAAAGGAATTGGGAATTGGGGTCACTTTCTTAGCATTTCCAATGTATTCTATTGATTTAAAAACCTCCATAAAAATGATGGGAATGTTCTGATTGAAGTTGAACAGAACAAGTCTGTCCATGTGCAGCCATGTGAGGACGGTGACAATTCCTCCTAGGATTGGAGTAAGTCACGACTCTCCCTTTGAGGTGTCTGGGGAGGAGGGAGAGAGATGGGGAGGAGGGAGGTGGGGAGAAGAGATGGGGGGTGGAGAGAGGGCGATGGGGAGGGGAGAGGGAGATGGGGAGGAGAGAGGGAGGGAGATGGGGAGGACTGTGGGAGGGAGATGGGGAGAAGACAGTGAGGGAGATGGAGGGAGATGAGGAGAGGGTGGGAGGGAAATGGGGAGAGAGGGGAGGGAGATGGGGAGAAGGGAGAGAAGGAGATGGGGAGAAGGGAGGGAGGGAGATGGGGAGAAGGGGAGAGAAGGAGATGGGGAGAAGGGAGAGAAGGAGATGGGGAGAAGGGAGGGAGGGAGATGGGGAGGGAGAGAAGGAGATGGGGAGAAGGGAGGGAGGGAGATGGAGAGAAGGAGATGGGGAGAAGGGAGAGAAGGAGATGGGGAGAAGGGAGAGAGGGAGATGGGGGAATTGGAGGAAGGGAGATGGGGAGAGCGGGAGGGAGATGGAAAGAAGTGCAGGAAGGAGATTGTGGAGGAGAAGGGAGGGAGATGGGGAGAGAGATGGGGAGAGAGTGGGAGGGAGAGGGGGAGAGAGAGGGAGGGAGATGAGGAGAGAGTGGGAGGGAGATGGGGAATGAAAGGGAGAGAGGAGAGGGGAGGGAGATGAGGAGAGAGTGGGAGGGAGATGGGAGAAGATGGGGAGAGGAGGAGGGAGATGGGGAGAAGGGAGAAGGGAGATGGGGGAGAGAGGGAGGGAGATGAGGAGAGAGTGGGAGGGAGATGGGGATAGAAAGGAGAGAGATGGGTAGAGGGAGGGAGGGAGATGGGGAGGGAGATTGTGGAGGGAGATGAGGGAGATAGGGAGGACTGAGGGAGGGAGATGGGGAGAAGAGAGGGAAGGAGATGGGGAGATGGGGGAGAGAGGGAGAGAGATGGGGAGAGAGAGGGAGGGAGAAGGGAGGGATGGGAGGGAGAGGAGGGAGGGAGGGAGATGGGGAGGACTGAGGGAGGGAGATGGGGAGAGAGAGGGAGAGAGATGGGGAGGAGAGGGAGGGGGATGGGGAGAGAGAGGGAGGGAGATGAGGAGAGAGTGGGAGGGAGATGGGGATAGAAAGGGAGAGATGGGGAGAAGGGAGGGAGGGAGGGAGATGGGGAGGGAGATTGTGGAGGAGAGAGTGGGAGATGGGGAGGACTGAGGGAGGGAGATGGGGAGAAGAGAGGGAAGGAGATGGGGAGATGGGGAGAGAGAGGGAGAGAGATGGGGAGAGAGAGGGAGGGAGAAGGGAGGGATGGAGAGGAGGGAGGGAGAGAGATGGGGAGGACTGAGGGAGGGAGATGGGGAGAAGAGAGGGAGAGAGATGGGGAGGAGAGAGGGAGGAGATGGGGAGGACTGAGGGAGGGACATAGGGAGAAGAGAGGGAGAGAGATGGGGAGAAGAGGGAGATGGGGAGAAGAGAGGGAGAGAGATGGGGAGAAGAGAGGGAGAGAGATGGGGAGAAGAGAGGGAGAGGATGGGGAGGACTGTGGGAGGGAGATGGGGAGAGAGAGGGAGGGAGATGGGGAGGACTGAGGGAGGGAGATGGGGAGAAGAGAGGGAGAGAGATGGGGAGAAGAGAGGGAGAGAGATGGGGGGAGGGAGAGGGGGGAGGGAGATGGGGAGGACTGAGGGAGGGAGATGGGGAGAAGAGAGCTGGGAGGGAGATGGGGAGGAGGAGGGAGGGAGATGGGGAGGAGAGAGGGAGGGAGATGGGGAGAGAGAGGGAGAGAGATGGGGAGAAGGGAGGGAGGGAGGAGATGGGGAGGGAGATTGTGGAGGAGAGAGGAGGGAGATGGGGAGGACTGAGGGAGGGAGATGGGGAGAAGAGAGGGAAGGAGATGGGGAGATGGGGGGGAGGGAGAGATGGGGGAGAGAGAGGGAGGGAGAAGGGAGGGATGGAGAGGAGGGAGGGAGGGAGATGGGGAGGACTGAGGGAGGGAGATGGGGAGAAGAGAGGGGAGAGATGGGGAGGAGAGAGGGAGGGGGATGGGGAGAGAGAGGGAGGGAGATGAGGAGAGAGTGGGAGGGAGATGGGGATAGAAAGGGAGAGAGATGGGGAGAAGGGAGGGAGGGAGGGAGATGGGGAGGGAGATTGTGGAGGAGAGAGTGAGGGAGATGGGGAGGACTGAGGGAGGGAGATGGGGAGAAGAGAGGGAAGGAGATGGGGAGATGGGGAGAGAGAGGGAGAGAGATGGGGGGAGAGAGGGAGGGAGAAGGGAGGGATGGAGAGGAGGGAGGGAGGGAGATGGGGAGGACTGAGGGAGGGAGATGGGGAGAAGAGAGGGAGAGAGATGGGGAGGAGAGAGGGAGGGAGATGGGGAGGAGAGAGGGAGGGAGATGGGGAGGACTGAGGGAGGGAGATAGGGAGAAGAGAGGGAGAGAGATGGGGAGAAGAGAGGGAGAGAGATGGGGAGAAGAGAGGGAGAGAGATGGGGAGAAGAGAGGGAGAGAGATGGGGAGGACTGTGGGAGGGAGATGGGGAGAAGAGAGGGAGGGAGATGGGGAGAAGAGAGGGAGGGAGATGGGGAGGACTGAGGGAGGGAGATGGGGAGAAGAGAGGGAGAGAGATGGGGAGAAGAGAGGGAGAGAGATGGGGAGGAGAGAGGGAGGGAGATGGGGAGAAGAGTGGGAGGGAGATGGGGAGGAGAGAGGGAGGGAGATGGGGAGGAGAGAGGGAGGGAGATGGGGAGAAGAGAGGGAGGAATTGATAGCAATGAGAGGGACAGAGATGTCTGAGATGCGTGATGAATACTATAGAAAGGGCAGGCAAGGGCCGTTTCATATCCAGAGCAGCCGGCAGTCAATTAATTCTGTCCTGGTTCAATATGAACTATCTGACGAGTTGGACAGGCAGCACCATGGAGACAGCCAGGAGGATCAGCCTCCAAAAACAACCAAACCATGTGGCTAATAAAACACATTGCATTCAGTTGTAAGTGCCTTCACTCTCAATAGTGACAGTAACATACAGTTGAAGTTGGAAGTTTACATACACTTCGATTGGAGTCATTAAAACTCATTTTCAACCACTCCACAAATGTCTTGTAAACAAACTATAGTTTTGGCAAGTAGGTTAGGACATCTACTGTGTGAATGATACAAGTCATTTTGACAACAATTGTTTACAGACAGATTATTTAACTTACAATTCACTGTATTACAATTCCAGTGGGTCAGAAGTTTACATACATTCATTTGACTGTGTCTTTAAACACCTTCGAAAATTCCATAAAATGATGTCATGGCTTTAGAAGCTTCTGATTGGCTAATTAACATCATTTGAGTCATTTGGAGGTGTACCTGTGGATGTATTTCAAGGCCTACCTTCAAACTCAGTGCCTCTTTGCTTTTCTTCATGGAAAATCAAAAGAAATCAGCCAAACCTCAGATAAAAAATTGTAGACCTCCACAAGTCGGGTTCATCCTTGGTAACAATTTCCAAATGCCTGAATGTACCACGTTCATCTGTACAAACAATAGTACGCAGGTATAAACACCATGGGACCACGCAGCCGTCATACAGGAAGGACACGCGTTCTGTCTCCTAGAGATGAATGTACCTTGGTGCGAAAAGTGCAAATCAATCCCAGAACAACAGCAAAGGACCTTGTGAAGATGCTGGTGGAAACAGGTACAAAAGTATCTATATCCACAGTAAAATGAGTCCTATATCTACATAACCTGAAAGGCCGCTCAGCAAGGAAAAAGCCACTGCTCCAAAACCGCCATAAAAAAGCCAGACTACGGTTTGCAACTGCACATGGGGACAAATATCGTACTTTTTGGAGAAATGTCCTGAAACAAAAATAGAACTGTTTGGCCATAATGACCATCGTTATGTTTGGAGGAAAAATGGGAGGCTTGCAAGCCGAAGAACACCATCCCAACCGTGAAGCACGGGGGTGGCAGCATCATGTTGTGGGGGTGCTTTGCTGCAGGAGGGACTGGTGCACTTCACAAAATAGATGTCATGATGAGGAAGGTAAATTATGTAGATATATTGAAGCAACATCTCAAGACATCAGTCGGGAAGTTAAAGATTGGTCCCAAATGGGTCGTCCAAATGGACAATGACACCAAACATACTTCCAAAGTTGTGGCAAAATGGCTTAAGGACAACAAAGTCAAGGTATTGGAGTGGTCATCACAAAGCCCTGACCTCAACCCTATAGAAAATTGTGGGTAGAACTGAAAAAGTGTGTGCGAGCAAGGAGGCCTACAAACCTGACTCAGTTACAGCTGCTCTGTCAGGAGGAACGGTCCAAAATTCACCCAACTTATTGTGGGAAGCTTGTGGAAGGCTACCCAAAATATTTGACCCAAGTTAAACAATTTAAAGGCAATGCTACCAAATACTAATTGAGTGTATGTGAACTTCTGACCCACTGGGAATGTGATGAATGAAATAAAAGCTGAAATAAATCATTCTCTCTATTATTATTCTGACATTTCACATTCTTAAAATAGAGTGGTGATCCTAACTGACTGAAGAAAGGGAATTTTTACTAGGATTAAATGTCAGGAATTGTGTGTAACTGAGTTTAAATGTATTTGGTTAAGGTGTATGTAAACTTCCGACTTCAACTGTACATGTCATGTCCCCTGAGAATGATGTCTTGCTTCAGGACAGGCTAAACACATTCTATGCACGCTTTGAGGATAACACAGTGCCACCGACGCGGCCTGCTTACCAAGGACTGTGGGCTCTCCTTCTACGTGGCCGACGCGAGTAAAACATTTAAACGTGTTAACCCTCACAAGGCTGCTAGTCCAGACGGCATCCCTAGCTGCATCCTCAGAGCATGCGCAGACCAGCTGGCTGGTGTGTTTATGGGCATATTCAATCTCTTCAATCTCTGCTGTCCCCACATGATTCAATGGCCACCATTGTTCCCATACCCAAGAAAGCAAAGGTAACTGAACTTAATGGCCATCGCCCCATAGCACTCACCTCTGTTATCATGAAGTGATTTGAGAGACTAGTCAAGGATCATATCACCTCTACCTTACCTGCCACCCTAGACCCACTTCAATTTGCTTACTGCTCCAATAGATCCACAGACGATGCAATCGCCATCACTCTGCACACTGCCCTATCCAATCTGGACAAGAGGAATACCTATGTAAGAATGCTGTTTATTGACTAAACAACTCAGCATTCAACACCTTAGTACCCTCCAAGCTCATTATTAAGCTTGAGGCCCTGGTCTGAACCCCGTCCTGTGCAATTGGGTCGTGAACTTCCTGACGGGCCACCCCCAGGTGGTGAGGGTAGGAAACATCACCTCCACTCCGCTGATCCTCAACACCTGGGCCCCACAAGTGTGCGTGCTCAGCCCCATCCTGTACTCCCTGTTCACCCATTACTGCATGGCCAAGCATGCCTCCAACTCAATTATCAAGTTTGCAGACTAGTAGGCCTGATTATCAACAATGACGAGACAGCCTACAGCGAGGAGGTGAGGGCTCTGGGAGTGTGGTGCCTGGAAAACAACCTCTCACTCAACATCAACAAAACAAAGGAGATGATCATGGACCTCAGGAAACAACAGAGGGTGCGCCACCCTATCTACATCAACAGGACCGCAGAGGAGGAGGTGGAAAGCTTCAAGTTCCTTGGCGTACACATCACTGACAAACTGAAATGGACCACCCTCACAGACAGCATGCTGAAGAAGGCGCAACAAAGCCTTTGGCTTGTCACCTAAAACCCTCACAAATCTTTACAGATGCACAATTGAAAGCATCCGGTCGTGCTGTATCACAGCCTGGTACGGTAACTTCACCACCCGCAACCACAAGGCTCTCCAGAGGGTGGTGCGGTCTTCCCAACATTATTAAAGTGAGTAGTGGGCAAACTACCTGCCCTCCAGGACACCTACAGCACCCGATGTCACAGGAAGGCCAAAAACGTCTGACTGTTCACCCCACTATCATCTAGAAGGTGAGGTTAGTACAGGTGCATCAAAGCAGGGACCGTGAGACTGAAAAACAGCTTCTATCTCAAGGCCATCAGACTGCTAAACAGCCATCACTAGCACATTAGAGGCTGCTGCCTGTAGGCATAGACCAGGAATCACAGGCACCTTTAAGGAATGGAACACTACTCACTTTAATAACGTTTACATATGTATCTAGCATTACTCATCTCATATGTAGATACTGTATTCTAAACTGTTCTACGGTATCTCATTCACTTAATAATGCTTACATATCGTGTATTACTCACCTCATATGTATATACAGTTTTTTTCTATACTATTCTACAGTATCTTAGTCCGTTCCACTCTGACATTGCTCTTTCATATGTATATAGTCTTAATAGATTCCTACTTAGATTTGTGTGTATGGGGTGTATGTTGTTTAATTTGTTATGTATTACTTGTTAGATAGTACTGCACTGTCAGAGCTAGAAGCACAAGCCTTTTGCTCCACCCGCAATAACATCTGCTCATCACGTGTTTGTGACCAATACAATTCAATTTGATTTGATTTGATACTGGAGTGATGACACCTCGAGGTGTGTGTCCTGTGTTTGTGCCGTGAGCGTTTTGTTTGAACCAGCCTTCCCTGCTGTGTTCTGTGAAAGTCGACATCTGTTGATGGGTACATACTGTAGGGGGGCTGGTGTTACATCAGTAAGAGTCCTATGATGGGGAAGAGTTGCAGTGAGTCATCTGTTATGGAGGACTACATGACAGAACCAAACGGTATGTCTGACAAGCAAGAAATGGGCTCGTCAACACAACTCCCCGTTAGGACTGGTGCTGAGGAAATATGGAACAATGCAGAGACACACACACACACACACACACACACACACACACACACACACACACACACACACACACACACACACACACACACACACACACACACACACACACACACACACACACACACACACTAGCAGACACACTCTACACACACGTACACTCTGGTATAGTTGTATGTTGGTATTGTACATTTGGTGTTGTAGATTTGTAGTGGTGTCATAATGTTTTTGATGTAAATGTTGTTTTATGTATTTCTTATGTGCCTAATGTGTTTGGAACCCAGGAAGAGTAACTGCAGCCTTGGCAACTGTTAATGGGTCCCTAATCAAATATTACTGAATACTCAACGCATAAACAATAAATCATAATTACATTACATCAGATTAGACAACGATGGGTCGTTTGATTTCAATCACTGCTTATAGTTCATCACATACTGTATGAGTCACATATGAGTCACGTAATGTAAATGTCACACCAATTTAGAATGGGCTTTTTGTCCTTGTCCCGGCTGTTCTTGGAAAGTATTTCACTCTCTAATTGCTTAACTGCTAACATCTGACTATACTATTTTAAGCAAATGTATCTAAAGGCTATAGGTTAAGGATTCTGACATTTTGGGTTGTATTGTATATCTTTGGGAAGTAAGGGAAGGACATTCAAATAGGTAACTCAAAATTCAAGGGATATTTTCCATTTTCTGCATGGCTGTATGCAATCTCTTAACCAACGTCTGAAATGAAAATGACTTGAGGTTTATACCGTGTGTGTGTGTGTGTGTGTGTGTGTGTGTGTGAGTGTGTGAGTGTGTGTGTGTGTGTGTGTGTGTGTGTGTGTGTGTGTGTGTGTGTGTGTGTGTGTGTGTGTGTGTGTGTGTGTGTGTGTGTGTGTGTGTGTGTGTGGTGCGCCACACATTTCAGATAGGGTTATAAATGGTTGAGGGTGCAATGTGTCGTCAAGGGAAATGAAAGTTCTCTTTCCTCCTGGATATACATTATATCCCATCTAGATTCTAGAGAATCATAAGACGTTTTCTGTCCTGAGAATAAATCATCTTTCCCACGTTTTTCACTCACACCGGAGAGGATATTTAAAACATTTACATTTCCTCTATATATATTGTGTATCCAAAACCCCAGCGCCAACCAGCTCCTTGGTTGGTTGTGTTGCGGGTCACTGCCATGGTAATTTACCAATGAAAAAATCCATAGAGAACGCTCACTGGCCAAGGGTTCATAATTAGACCCATCATTGATCTGCCAGTGCCAGGAGACAGGAGAGCTTCAATCTGTAACACTTAAATGACACAGTATTATTTCATATGGTAATTATTGTATCTAGTATTTACTAAGAAATTATGTGGAAACAAAAGATATTGATACTTCAATTCAACACAATTAGTAACTAGCTACCTACCAAATGGTACCTTCCTATTTAAATGTCAGGTAAAGAGCAGAATAAACCATAAACCTTCAATCATTAGCCTGGTTCCCCTGTCAGGGCTTGGATTAGCAGAAAGAGGACTGTTGTTGCCATATAGTTATTGTGTTATTTAAGCCATAAGGCCAGAGGGTGTGTGGTATATGGCCAATATACCTTGGCTAAGGGCTGTTGTTGTGCACGACCCAACGCGGACTGCTTGTATACAGCCCTTAACCATGGTATATTGGCCATATACCACAAACCCCCGAGGTGCCTTATTGCTATTATAAACAGGTTTCCATCGTAGTTAGAAGAGTACAAATGCATGTTTTGTCATACCCATGGTATAAGGTCTGATATACCATGGCTTTCAGCCAATCAGTGTTCAGGGCTCGAACTACCCAGTTAATAATGTACATTGGCTAAAACTGCATCCCAGCCGTGTGTATATGAGACTATATACCATGGGTATGAGGCAAAAATACTTGTTTACATTTACATTTACATTTAAGTCATTTAGCAGACGCTCTTATCCAGAGCGACTTACAAATTGGTGCATTCACCTTATGACATCCAGTAGAATAGTCACTTTACAATAGTGCATCTAAATCTTAAAGGGGGTGAGAAGAAATACTTATCCTATCCTAGGTATTCCTTAAAGAGGTGGGGTTTCAGGTGTCTCCGGAAGGTGGTGATTGACTCCGCTGTCCTGGCGTCGTGAGGGAGTTTGTTCCACCATTGGGGGCCAGAGCAGCGAATACATATATATATACATATATACATACATATATATATATATACACATATATATATACATATATACATATATATATACATATATACACATATATATACATACATATATACATACATACATATATATACATACATATATACATATATACATACATATATATATACATATATACACATATATATACATACATATATACATACATACATATATATACATATATATACATATATACATATATACATACATATATATATACATATATACATATATATATATATATACATATATACATACATATACATATACATATATACATACATATACATATACATACATATATACATAAATATATATACATATACATATACATACATATATACATACATATATACATACATATATATGTTTACTGTTCTATTTGAAGTATCACTACACACACCACGGCAAATGACAAGTGAAAAGCAAAGCAATAAGGCTTATTTTTAACACATTACATCCCCATCTTTTAACCAACAATTGGGATTTGTATAAACCTGCTGTCTGTGTTATTGTTCAGAGTGACTCATCTTCAGCTGACCAAGCAGTGGACCATGTTCATGTCAAGTGGGTGCAATTATGGTGGTAATAGTGGGAGGAAACATTTTAATGGGAAGAAATGTGTCTCCCAGATAACCCACAGCCTTCATTACCATCTCCGTTCTCCACTAGTTTGCCGCTAGACTAGCTGAATATATATTTTCTAGCTGGGAGCAATTTTGGCAATTTTCACTCTAAATTGCCAATATTCTAGATGTCTATCTGATGAAAAGAATTGAGAAAGTATATTGTTTGTTTGCCTCATATTATACCAGTTGATAGTGTAACTACATACAGTTAGAGTAGAATAAATATAAATGATTTACTGTTAAACAAACATGCCGTTTGTGTACATTCTATGATTACTGAATATTAAATAAATGTGTTTGAATGCTACTAATGAGTAATTCAGCCAGGATGGCGAGCATGGAATCTCTGCAGAAAAAAAGAAGAAAAAAACAGCTGTGGCTTTATTCTGAAGGTGTTGATACTGAAGGTCTTGACTCTGAAGGTCTTGACTCTGAAGGTCTTGATACTGAAGGTCTTGACTCTGAAGGTCTTGACTCTGAAGGTCTTGATACTGAAGGTCTTGATACTGAAGGTCTTGACTCTGAAGGTCTTGATACTGAAGGTCTTGACTCTGAAGGTCTTGACTCTGAAGGTCTTGACTCTGAAGGTCTTGATACTGAAGGTCTTGACTCTGAAGGTCTTAATACTGAAGGTCTTGATTCTGAAGGTCTTGATTCTGAAGGTCTTGACTCTGAAGGTCTTGACTCTGAAGGTCTTGATACTGAAGGTCTTGACTCTGAAGGTCTTGATTCTGAAGGTCTTGACTCTGAAGGTCTTGATACTGAAGTTCTTGACTCTGAAGGTCTTGATACTGAAGGTCTTGATTCTGAAGGTCTTGATTCTGAAGGTCTTGATTCTGAAGGTCTTGACTCTGAAGGTCTTGATACTGAAGGTCTTGACTCTGAAGGTCTTGATTCTGAAGGTCTTGACTCTGAAGGTGTTGATTCTGAAGGTGTTGATTCTAATGGTCTTGATTCTAAAGGTCTTGATTCTGAAGGTCTTGATTCTAATGGTCTTGATTCTGAAGGTAAGACTCTTCAGTAAGTCATCATCTTATGCAGTCTCCAAGTTGTCCTAACAGCTGTGCCAGAACACCCAACATTCCCACAGACACAGGTGGTTATTACCTCAGATAAAAACACCCATTTCCTGCTTTGTTGATTCCTCTATTGTCTAAACCGGTGTCCAGAATGTCCCTCTAGTCTTTGTACTGTGTCTAAACCTGCTATTTGGCTCAGGAGGTTAATGCCATGCACATTAACCATTAGAGGGATGGGAATTGGGCTAATGACGGTCTTGTTCACAGAGGAAGAACAGTGAAAGGGCTTGATTAGCTTCAGAGAGGACATATCGTAATTGAGCTGCTAGCTAGCATAGACTGGTGACCGGGAGGGAGCTAGCCTCTGAAGAACGATGACTGTACAGACACAGCACAGTTGACGAACAGACACAGCACTGGTGAAAAGTGACTTTACGCCCTCATGTCAAAGTGTTTAGCTAAGGTCTGTCTGTCAGACGTAATAACAGGTTTGGCACGGGCTGCAATTTAGAGTAGCTGTTTGCTCCATGCAGCATGACAGTGTTACATCATTTGATATGTTAACTGTCTAAACATGACTAAACACAGGGAACCTCTTATGTTGTGCTAATGACATTCTAACACACAGACGGCTGGTGGTACCTTCATTGGGGAGGACAAGCTCATAGTAATGGCTGCTCATAGTAATGGCTGCTCATAGTAATGGCTGCTCATAGTAATGGCTGCTCATAGTAATGGCTGCTCATAGTAATGGCTGCTCATAGTAATGGCTGCTCATAGTAATGGCTGCTCATAGTAATGGCTGGAATGGAATGAATGGAATGGTATCAAACACATCAGACCCATGATTTCCTTTTGTTTGATACTATTCCATTCACTTCATTGCAGGCATTATTATGATCCGTCCAAAGTCACCCAGCGACAAGAGTCGTCTGCGTTGAGAACCAGCATTTAGAGTGGTTCTGACACCTGGCTTCACTACAGCTGTCCTTCCCCCTGACACACATCTTTCTACTGTTTACTGTCTCATATTTAAGATGGACAAAGTAGCCAAATTGTTAATGGGAGCCACTACTAGAAAACGGTGTTCACTGAGGCCTAACGCTGACCTCAGCATACTCTGCTCTCCATTTCAGCCGACTGCACCCACCATGACTCAGCAACAAAGATGAAATAGTATTCAAAAGTTGTATTAGTCGTATGTACGGGATATGCATGGTATACATCGTCCAACCAAATGCTTACTTGCAGTAATAAGAAATAATACAAGATAAGAATACGAACATTTTGGAAATTGCTCAGGAGAATAGAATAAACATTCTAGCATAAGTATAATGAAGTAAGAAATCATTTATAGTCCAATATTTACATGTATATTGGGGAAAGGGGGTGGCAGTGTATAAACTGAGCAGCATAAAAAGAGTCTGTCTGGTAGCAGCGTGTGTGTGTGTGTGTGTGTGTGTGTGCGTGCGTGCGTGCGTGCGTGCGTGCGTGCGTGTGAAGTCCAGTTCAAGTGTTCAGCAGTCTGGTGGCTTGTTAAATTTGAAGTTTTGGCAAAAGTTAAGGATTCTGTAGTCGAAACATTGTGACTCTGCATTGGATGTGGCATTTGACAAAGAAAGCTGTTAGCAGGGACTCCAGGAAGTAGTTTTCTTCGAGTTAGAGAACAGAGGCCGTTGTGTTAAGTTGATCGATGGGATATAAAATACCTTGTGCCACTCTGGAGAGGTGGGCTGCGTGTGAGACTACTGTTTGGGGCAGATGGTTAGAGGCAGGGTTCTGCTAGGGGACTGAATCAGTTCCGTCTTTGTTGTAATCATCCCAGAGAGAGAGAGACATAAGTAGGTGTCTGCTGTCGGGTCCTGGCGAGGCTCAGCTTCTGGGAAATGTCACCTTCCTCCTCCTCTTTCCTCTCACACGCTCTGTACCACAGGTAGAACATCTTATTCAGCCCACTGTCACTGCTGATAGTAGCAAGGTACTGTCAGACATGATTATGTAGGCCAACATTTTATTTTATTTGTCCCATTCTGTGTGGGTATACTGTATTTATCCCATTCTGTGTGGTATATATTTATCCCATTCTGTGTGGTATACTGCATGCACTGTATGTCCCATTCTGTGTGGTATACTGCATGCACTGTATTTGTCCCATTCTGTGTATACTGTATGCACTGTATTTGTCCCATTCTGCACTGTATTTGTCCCATTCTGTGTGGTATACTGTATGCACTGTATTTGTCCCATTCTGTGTGGTATACTGTATGCACTACTGTATGCACTGTATTTGTCCCATTCTGTGTGGTATACTGTATGCACTGTATTTGTCCCATTCTGTGTGGTATACTGTATGTCCCATTCACTGTATTTGTCCCATTCTGTGTGGTATACTGTATGCACTGTATTTGTCCCATTCTGTGTGGTATACTGTATGCACTGTATTTGTCCCATTCTGTGTGGTATACTGTATGCACTGTATTTGTCCCATTCTGTGTGGTATACTGTATGCACTGTATTTGTCCCATTCTGTGTGGTATACTGTATGCACTGTATTTGTCCCATTCTGTGTGGTATACTGTATGCACTGTATTTGTCCCATTCTGTGTGGTATACTGTATGCACTGTATTTGTCCCATTCTGTGTGGTATCCTGTATGCACTGTACTGGTCCCATTCTGTGTGGTATACTGTATGCACTGTATTTGTCCCATTCTGTGTGGTATACTGTATGCACTGTATTTGTCCCATTCTGTGTGGTATACTGTATGCACTGTATTGGTTTTTATGTTACTGATAGCTTTACTGGTATGTGTGACTTAAACATATTAAGTCACTCATGTGTCACTAACTCAACATCAACATCACTCTGAAATTGTCACGACTTCCGCCATAGTTGGTCCCTCTCCTTGTTCGGGCGATGTTCGGTGGTCGACGTCACCGACCTTCTAGCCATCGCTGATCCATTTTTCATTTTCCATTGGTTTTGTCTTGTCTTCCATCTCACCTGGTTTCCATCCCATCAATTAATTACATGTTGTGTGTTTAACCCTCTGTTTCCTCTGTTTAACCCTCCGTTTCCTCTGTTTAACCCTCTGTTTCCTCTGTTTAACCCTCCGTTTCCTCTGTTTAACCCTCCGTTTCCTCTGTTTAACCCTCCGTTTCCTCTGTTTAACCCTCCGTTTCCTCTGTTTAACCCTCTGTTTCCTCTGTTTAACCCTCTGTTTCCTCTGTTTAACCCTCTGTTTCCTCTGTTTAACCCTCCGTTTCCTCTGTTTAACCCTCTCTGTTTCCTCTGTTTAACCCTCTGTTTCCTCTGTTTAACCCTCTGTTTCCTCTGTTTAACCCTCTGTTTCCTCTGTTTAACCCTGTTTCCTCTGTTTAACCCTCTGTTTCCTCTGTTTAACCCTCCTGTTTCCTCTGTTTAACCCTCTGTTTCCTCTGTTTAACCCTCTGTTTCCTCTGTTTAACCCTCTGTTTCCTCTGTTTAACCCTCTGTTTCCTCTGTTTAACCCTCTGTTTCTCTGTTTAACCCTCTGTTTCCCTCTGTTTAACCCTCTGTTTCCTCTGTTTAACCTCTGTTTCCTCCCTCTGTTTAACCCTCTGTTTCCTCTGTTTAACCCTCTGTTTCCTCTGTTTAACTGTTTCCTCTGTTTCCTCTGTTTAACCCTCTGTTTCCTCTGTTTAACCCTCTGTTTCCTCTGTTTAACCCTCTGTTTAACCCTCTGTTTCCTCTGTTTAACCCTCTGTTTCCTGTTTAACCCTCTGTTTCCTCTGTTTAACCCTCTGTTTCCTCTGTTTAACCCTCTGTTTCCTCTGTTTAACCCTCTGTTTCCTCTGTTTAACCCTCTGTTTCCTCTGTTTAACTCTCTGTTTCCTCTGTTTAACCCTCTGTTTCCACTGTTTAACTCTCTGTTTCCTCTGTTTAACCCTCTGTTTCCTCTGTTTAACCCTCTGTTTCCTCTGTTTAACCCTCTGTTTCCTCTGTTTAACCCTCTGTTTCCTCTGTTTAACCCTCTGTTTCCTCTGTTTAACCCTCTGTTTAACCCTCTGTTTAACCCTCTGTTTCCTCTGTTTAACCCTCTGTTTCCTCTGTTTAACCCTCTGTTTCCTCTGTTTAACCCTCTGTTTCCTCTGTTTAACCCTCTGTTTCCTCTGTTTAACCCTCTGTTTCCTCTGTTTAACCCTCTGTTTAACCCTCTGTTTAACCCTCTGTTTCCTCTCATGTCTTTGTCGGTGATTGTTTGTTGTATGTTTTGTGCAAGTCATGTTCTGGTGTGTGATGGTTTTGTACCCTTTTATATTATTTTTGTATTTATTGCTTTTCTGAGTTTTTTAGCATTTATTAAACTGCTCCATTTATACCAAGTTCCCTCTCCTGCGCCTGATTTCCCTGCCACCACCATTGCAGAAATGCTGCAGCAGCCGCTGATCAATTACAAGTCAAAAACTGCCAACCTCATAGACACTATTATCAGATCAAGCGTTAACCCGCATAACGGATGGACATTTTGTCAGAATTAAAAATGTAAAATGTTTTACTTGTGATTTATCAGGGGTGCTGGAGCACCGTCAGCACCCCTACTTCCCATGACGATCTATGCAGATGTTGGCTAAAGTGTATCGGATTGAGTAGAGCCTAAATCCCCTTTAGAACAAGATGAATAGTTGAGCATCAGGTAGCAGCAGGAGAAAAATAGTAACAAACAACCAACTCAACTGCAGAAGAGATTAATTATGAAACCTGTGGCTACATTCCTCAGTTTGTCCTCATTTCAGACCTGTGGATCATTTAAATAAAGCTACCTGAGTGAGCTAAATAACCCTTTTCTCTTTTTACGAGGGTCTGACTGGCTGCTGATTTGTTTTGGCAGAAAAAAATAAAGATATCAACTTAATAATAAATTGTTTCTTCACAGACTGTATTTAACACCAAGGAAACGTTTTATGATGAAATTTGCCCCAACTACCAACTGTTCCCTAAATCAGGTAGGTACATTTCTTCAAATAATGTGGAAGTGCTCTGCAGTTAAATGCTTCTGGGCCAAAGTTACAAAATCCATTATGAAATGCATGAATGTTATTATTCAAAGCTTTGCATCTATGAAGTTACTCAACGATGATAGCTCCTTGAACCTCTCAACCAATCAGAGACCATTACTGCTGGCAGGCAGCACTGCCGCAAAAATATGTTGTCTCTTAGATGGCAATCACCTCACTAACAATTCCCCAGTGGATACAGTTACTGTTAGAAGTTATAGCATTCGACTTATCAACAGTGAGAATGAATGGTGCTCATTAAGGAACAAATGAGGCCTGGACAAATATACTCTGTAAAGAATCATCTCAGCTAAAGTCACAAATAAACAATTAATAAAACCCAACAAATACATCAAAACAATATACAGTATATATATATATATATATATATATATATATATATATATACGCTGAACAAAAACATAAACACAAAAAGTGTTGGTCCCATGTTTCATGAGCTGAAAAAAAAGATCCATGAAATTTTCCATATGCACAAAAACCTTATTTCTCTAAGGAAAAGGTGGCACAAATGTATTTACATCCCTGTTAGTGAGCATTTCTCCTTTGCCAAGATCATCCACCCAGATGCTGACTCAACAGCATGATCGTTACACAGGTGCACCTTGTGCTGGAGACAATAAAAGGCCACTCTAAAATGTGCAGTTTTGTTGCGCAACACAATGGCACAGACATCTCAAGTTTTTTTGAGAGGAAATTGGCATGCTGACTGCAGGAATGTCCACCAGGGCTGTTGCTAATGTTCATTTCTCTACCATAAGCCGCCTCCAATGTCATTTTAGAGAATTTGGCTGTACTGTATGTCCAACGGCCTCACAAACGCAGACCACATGTATGGTGTTGTGTGGGCAAGGGTTTACTGTGAACAGAGTGCCAATGGGGTAATGTTATGGGCAGGCATAAGCTACAGACAACGGACACAATTGCATTTTATCAATGGCAATTTGAATGCACAAAGGGGTTGGATGGAGACATGTTGGCTAGGTGAGGTTGGGGTAATGGGGTGGGGGTTGGATGGAGACATGTTGGCTGGGTGGGGTTGGGGTAATGGAGTGGGGGTTGGGGTAATGGGGCGGGGTTTGGATGGAACATGTTGGTTAGGTCAAATCAAAATCAAATCAAATGTATTTATTTATAAAGCCCTTCGTACATCAGCTGATATCTCAAAGTGCTGTACAGAAACCCAGCCTAAAACCCCAAACAGCAAGCAATGCAGGTGTAGAAGCACGGTGGCTATGAAAAACTCCCTAGAAAGGTCAAAACCTAGGAAGAAACCTAGAGAGGAACCAGGCTATGTGGGGTAGCCAGTCCTCTTCTGGCTGTGCCGGGTGGAGATTATAACAGAACATGGCCAAGATGTTCAAATGTTCATAAATAACCAGCATGGTCGAATAATAATAAGGCAGAACAGTTGAAACTGGAGCAGCAGCATGGTCAGGTGGACTGGGGACAGCAGGAGTAATCATGTCAGGTAGTCCTGGGGCACGGTCCTAGGGCTCAGATCCTCCGAGAGAGAGAAAGAAAGAGAGAGGGAGAGAATTAGAGAACGCACACTTAGATTCACAGGACACCGAATAGGACAGGAGAAGTACTCCAGATATAACAAACTGACCCAGCCCCCGACACAAACTACTGCAGCATAAATACTGGAGGCTGAGACAGGAGGGGTCAGGAGACACTGTGGCCCCATCCGAGGACACCCCCAGACAGGGCCAAACAGGAAGGATATAACCCCACCCACTTTGCCAAGCACAGCCCCCCACACCACTAGAGGATATCTTCAACCACCAACTTACCATCCTGAGACAAGGCTGAGTATAGCCCACAAATATCTCCACCATGGCACAACCTAAGGGGCGCCAACCCAGACAGGATGACGACATCAGTGAATCAACCCACTCAGGTGACGCACCCCTTCCAGGGACGGCATGAGAGAGCCCCAGTAAAGCCAGTGACTCAGCCCCTGTAATAGGGTTAGAGGCAGAGAATCCCAGTGGAAAGGGGAACCGGCCAGGCAGAGACAGCAAGGGCGGTTCGTTGCTCCAGAGCCTTTCCGTTCACCTTCCCACTCCTGGGCCAGACTACACTCAATCATATGACCCACTGAAGAGATGAGTCTTCAGTAAAGACTTAAAGGTTGAGACTGAGTTTGCGTCTCTGACATGGGTAGGCAGACCATTCCATAAAAATGGAGCTCTATAGGAGAAAGCCTTGCCTCCAGCTGTTTGCTTAGAAATTCTAGGGACAATTAGGAGGCCTGCTTCTTTTGACCGTGGCGTACATGTAGGTATGTACGGCAGAACCAAATCAGAGAGATAGGTAGGAGCAAGCCCATGTAATGCTTTGTAGGTTAGCAGTAAAAACCTTGAAATCAGCCCTTGCTTTGACAGGAAGCCAGTGTAAGAGAGGCTAGCACTGGAGTAATATGATAACATTTTTTGGTTCTAGTCAGGATTCTAGCAGCCGTATTTAGCACTAACTGAAGTTTATTTAGTGCTTTATCCGGGTAGCTGGAAAGTAGAGCATTGCAGTAGTCTAACCTAGAAGTGACAAAAGCATGGATTAATTTTTCTGCATCATTTCTGATTTTTGCAATGTTACGTAGTTGGAAAAAAGCTGCCCTTGAAATGGTCTTGATATGTTCTTCAAAAGAGAGATCGGGGTCCAGAGTAACGCAGAGGTCCTTCACAGTTTTATTTGAGATGACTGTACAACCATTAAGATTAATTGTCAGATTCAACAGAAGATCTCTTTGTTTCTTGGGACCTAGAACAAGCATCTCTGTTTTGTCCGAGTTTAAAAGTAGAAATTTGGCAGCCATCCACTTCCTTATGTCTGAAACACACGCTTCTAGCAAGGGAAATTTTGGGGCTTCACCATGTTTCATTGAAATGTACAGCTGTGTGTCATCCGCATAGCAGTGAAAGTTAACATTATGTTTTCGAATAACATCCCCAAGAGGTAAAATATATAGTGAAAACAATAGTGGTCCTAAAACGGAACCTTGAGGAACACCGAAATGTACAGTTGATTTGTCAGAGGACAAACCATTCACAGAGACAAACTGATATCTTTCCGACAGATAAGATCTAAACCAGGCCAGAACTTGTCCGTGTAGACCAATTTGGGTTTCCAATCTCTCCAAAAAGAATGTGGTGATCGATGGTATCAAAAGCAGCACTAAGGTCTAGGAGCACGAGAACAGATGCAGAGCCTCGGTCCGATGCCATTCAAATGTAATTTACCACCTTCACAAGGTGGGGTTGGGGTAATGGGGTGGGGGTTGGGGTGGGGGTTTGGATGGAGACATGTTGGCTGGGTGGGGTTGGGGTAATGGGGTGGGGGTTTGGATGGAGACATGTTGGCTGGGTGGGGTTGGGGTAATGGTGGGGGGTTGGGGTAATGGGGTGGGGTTTGGATGGAGACATGCTGGCTGGGTGGGGTTGGGGTAATGGTGGGGGGTTGGGGTAATGGGGTGGGGGTTTGGATGGAGACATACTGGCTGGGTGGGGTTGGGGTAATGGGGTGGGGGTTTGGATGGAGCCATGTTGACTGGGTGGGGTTGGGGTAATGGGGTGGGGGTTTGGATGGAGCCATGTTGGCTGGGTGGGGTTGGGGTAATGGGGTGGGGGTTGGGGTAATGGGGTGGGGGTTGGGGTGGAGGCCCACTTATTTTTTTTCTTTTCCTGTTCATATTGAATTTATTATCACTTAAAACTCTATTCTTCCTGTTGTTTTTCTTTGGAGTGGAAGCCTACGGGTACATGTTCTATAAACGTATACATTGAAATTGAAAACGTACTGTACCTGTAACCCCCCCACTTTTTGTTACATACCATTGTCACAGTTGACAACCTCTGTCCAACTTTTATGTTATATTAAGGGTTTTGATTGCTGTCATATGTCTTTTGAATCATAATTTAATGATGTATTATATACAGGATATCACACACGCTTTCACGGGCAAAAACATAGGTTTCTAGAGTCATTTGAATCTGAATAGTCAATAGACTTACTGCCTCTTGTGCCTGAGTGTACCCCACTAGGTACATCTCCCCTTTGTCTTGTTCAGCAACCATGCCTGTCATGTGATCTCCAACCAATTCATTATTTCATTGAGACGAACGAGTCCAATATTGATGACAGAGGGGCTACTGCCATACCCAGTGGGGTATTACTGTGACACCTGCCTGAGGGGAAGAAACCACACCGTTGTCTGCTATCATGTCCCCTTTACCCCGTTATCACTACAACATTATCAAACAGTCAAAGGGGATACTCCCAACATTGAGATATAATAACAAGGATATTATTTTCTTCAGCTCAGCTAAGTTGAGTTTCTACTCATTAGTCTTCTACCGGGGTCGGACTTATTCCAACGACTCTCGGGGGGAGCCGAGAATAGTGTCTCTGTACTAACATTCACATTTAGAAGGCGTGTGTATGGGGAGGGCCCACATACATCATACTGAATCATTATGCCGGTATGTTATGGGAGTGCTCGGCATCCCTCGCTATCCCCATTACTCAACCTCTGACCTCTATTCCCCAGTCGTTTAATCAAGCGTTTGTCATTTCTGCATCATTTTTGGTGCAGATGGAGGATGTATAGTAACCTATGTAGACCACAACTCAGAGCCACTCAACATTTCACTCTTGGGAATGTTTCATAGAATTGCACACACAGACACAATGTTTGGACAAGCAGCGCCCATGATTCCCTGCATGCATCTCTCTTGCACCGCTGAATCGTCCGCCCCCTCCTCGTTATCAGTTCCCCCCACATCCGCCATGCTTCCTCCACATGATCTGATTGTTATACTTAACAACCGCGCTGCTACGCTAATTCAATTAGGCTTTTTTTTCAAGGCTCCCTCTCATTGTGCCTGCTGTTTAGAGGAGTGGCAGGGTACTTGTGTTTTCTCCCTCTTTCCTGAGGCCAATTCCACGATGCCAGAAGACTAATTATGGACTAACTTTTTGCTTTAAAAAATGACACCCATGTAAACCTATGTGTGTGTGTGAGTGTGAGTGTGTGTGTGCGTGTGCGTGTGAGAGAGAGTATACATTACTTTCAGTTATGAAAATAAATTACCTGCATTTCTGCCATCAAACTTTCTCCATGACTAAATCCCTTCCTAATCCTACAAACCACTGGCTGGCTGCCTTACAAACCTCTCTACAGAGAGGGTTTTTAAGCACTCCCCAATTATCTGTGATTGTAATCCATCCATCCATACACAAACACAAACACCCACACCAACCCATCACCCACTGTCTAACCCCTGACTCTATCCTGGAGTTAGGCTAGCGTAAAATAGTTTAATAAAAGTAGCAATCTATCTTTAGACTAGTTCATAGCAATTCATAGCAATGCTGAGTGAGTCAATATTTTCATGTCACCTCGTTGCGGCCAATCAGAATCACTCAGCAGGGAGCGCCACAGTCATTGGTCCCTCACAGTCAGTTATTACAGTTTTTTCTCAATTGCTAAAACACAATTTCTGAAACCTTTGCTCCATTTCCTGAAAACATTCAACAAAACCTCATCTCCAAGCACCATTTACATAACCTCTGACTCCTCTCGCAAAATGAAACATTCGCTTCAAAACAGATTTACCTGTGTTCAAAACCAAACACTGCTCTCAAATCATAAACAATGTGATCAAAATGATATACACTCTCAAGCAGTCAGTAAACAATACACCGAAAAATAGAAAACACATTGTTCAAAACATACAATTCTCAAGGAGAAGTACATTTTTAATCTAAAAAAATATTAATATTTTCCGTCATTTTCTTTTGATGAACGAAAACATGTTCTATCATAGTAGCTCAAAATTGATCAGAAATTACTATTTTGTTTTTTGTTCTTCCTCCTCCTTGTACCCCTATTTTTACAGTACTGTACTCTGCATCTCACAAACTTGTCCTTTGTCAAAGGGGCAAACAAGCATTTAGTCAGCCACCAATTGTGCAAGTTCTCCCACTTAAAAAGATGAGAGAGGCCTGTAATTTTCATCATAGGTACACTTCAACTATAACAGACAAAATAAAAAAAAAAAAAAAATCCAGAAAATTACATTGTAGGACTTTTAATGAGTTTATTTGCAAATTATGGTGGAAAATAAGTATTTGGTCAATAACAAAAGTTTATCTCAATACTTTGTTATATACCCTTTGTTGGCAATGACAGAGGTCAAACATTTTCTGTAAGTCTTCACAAGGTTTTCACACACTGTTGCTGGTAATTTGGCCCATTCCTCCATGCAGATCTCCTCTAGAGCAGTGATGTTTTGAGGCTGTTGTGGGCAACACGGACTTTCAACACCCTCCAAAGATTTTCTATGGGGTTGAAGCCACTCCTTCATTGCCCGGGCGGTGTGTTTGGGATCATTGTCATGCTGAAAGACCCAGCCACGTTTCATCTTCAATGCCCTTGCTGATGGAAGGAGGTTTTCATTCAAAATCTCACGATACATGGCCCAATTCGTTCTTTCCTTCACACGGATCAGTCGTCCTGGTCCCTTTGCAGAAAAACAACCCCAAAGCATGATGTTTCCATCCCCATGCTTCACAGTAGGTATGGTGTTCTTTGGATGCAACTCAGCATTCTTTGTCCTCCAAACACAAAAAGTTATATTTTGGTTTCATCTGACCATATGACATTCTCCCAATCTTCTTCTGGATCATCCAAATGCTCTCTAGCAAACTTCAGATGGGCCTGGACATGTACTGGCTTAAGCAGGGGGACACGTCTGGCACTGCAGGTTTTGAGTCCCTGGCGGCGTAGTGTGTTACTGATGGTATGCTTTGTTACTTTGGTCCCAGCTCTCTTCAGGTCATTCACTAGGTCCCCCGTGTGGTTCTGGGATTTTGCTCACCGTTCTTGTGATCATTTTGACCCCACGGGGGAGTTCTTGCGTGGAGCCCCAGATCGAGGGAAATTATCAGTGGTCTTGTATGTCTTCCATTTCTAATAATTGCTCCCACAGTTGATTTCTTCAAACCAAGCTGCTTACCTATTGCAGATTCAGTCTTCCCAGCCTGGTGCAGGTCTACAATTTTGTTTCTGATGTCCTTTGACAGCTCTTTAGTGTTGGCCATAGTGGAGTTTGGAGTGTGACTGTTTGAGGTTGTGGACAGTTAGGTGTCTTTTATACTGTTAACAAGTTCAAACAGGTGCCATTAATACAGGTAACGAGTGGAGGACAGAGGAGCCTCTTAAAGAAGAAGTTACAGGTCTGTGAGAGCCAGAAATCTTGCTTGTTTGTAGGTGACCAAATACTTATTTTCCACCATAATTTGCAAATAAATTCATTAAAAATCGTACAATTTTCTCATTTTGTCTGTCATAGTTCAAGTGTAGCTATGATGAAAATTACAGGCCTCTCTCATATTTTTAAGTGGGAGAACTTGCACAATTGGTGGCTGACTAAATACTTTTTTGCCCCACTGTATGTACTGAAGAGTAATGTCATTCACATAGTATGTGTTAGTACTGTAGATAATCTGGATTACAGTAAATGTTTCTGGAAGTACACTTACTTGCACATACTGAGCTCGCAGTTCTTTCACCCTTGGTGAGTTGCGCTCAAAAGGTACTCTGTATACTTGTTTCATTCGCATCCTGTTACGATGAAGGACACGGTCAATTGTGGAAATGCTAACACTGTCGATTCCCTGGAAGTGTGTGTTGTCTTGTATCACTCGTTCCTGGATTTCTCTGAGTCGTATTGCATTATCTTGAAGGACCATGCCAACTATAACAGCCTCTTGCTCCTGAGTGAATATAGCTGTCCTTCCACCTGCATGTGGCAGCCTTGCAATTCTACAAAAAGTAGTTGTGCAGTTACAAAACATATTCATGCAGTACAATACTTACAGTGATTAACTTTACAAATGTCTATTGAAACAGCTGCATATAGTGTAGTACGGTAAATTTGCAATTACAAAAATACAGTAGTATCCTGTACCTGTTCTGTTCTCTGAATGTCCTTACTATGGTGGACACAGAAAATCGGCTCAAATTGGGTTGCACTCTAAGTCCTGCTATCCTCATTGTCAGTCCATGGACAAGAACATGGTCTATAACTGTTGCTCGAATTTCATCAGATATTTCCACTCTTTGTCTTCCTCTTCCTCCTCGTCCTCATCGCCCACCTCGCATACGCACCCGTCCTCATCCTCTCACATTGTTTCTTCTATCCATTCTCAGACTTTCTCCTTCCCACCTTCAACAACCTGTTTGCTCTCTGAACTGGCTTATATTGGTTGTCTCGCATCATTTGAAACAGGTTAAATCAATTTTGAGTGGTTGTGTTCAATCAATGACATGTGTTCTCTATTTGTATTTGATTGTTGCCACTTGTGTTTACCGGTATGGATGACATGTGCATTAGAGTGCAGAATGTGTTTTGAGAATGAGAATGTGTTTAGAGTTTTGCTGAAAAGTCTAATTGAGATCTGCAAATTGTGTTTTAACATGTGAAATGGTTTAAGGTATTGACAACAGACTGCATAATTAGCTAAATGAGTTCAGGCAACAGAGAACTTTGTTCAGCCAATGGGTTTTAGTGTTTTAGCAATTGAGAAAAACTGTAACAGGGGTAGACACAAATGGAATGGCTAATCATCACTCATCAATGGAGATTTCAGCTACACACACCACCCACACACCTGCCTAAAGCATCGACCGAGCTGAAAGTTAAAGATGTATAGTCCTGTACCCACAACCCAGCGAAGGACGGGAGTTGAGCTGCCTTTCTCATTTGCTCACTATGGAGCCTGGGCCACAGGGATCCCTCAGCAATTAAAACTAAACTAAGAGAGAGAGAGAGCGAGTGAGAGAGAAAAGAGAGAGAGAGAAAGAGAGCGAGAATGAGAATGAGAGAGAGAGAGAGAGAGAGAGAGAGAGAGAGAGAGAGAGAGAGAAAGAGAGAATGAGAGAGAGAGAGAGAGAGAGAGAGAGAGAGAGAGAGAGAGAGAGAGAGAGAGAGAGAGAGAGAATGAGAATTAGAATGAGAATGAGAGAGAGAGAGAGAGAGAGAGAGAGAGAGAGAGAGAGAGAGAGAGAGAATGAGAATTAGAATGAGAATGAGAGAGAGAGAGAGAGAGAAAATGAGAGAGAGAGAGAATAGAAGCCCAATTGGATTTATACAAAAACAGCACTCGACTGATCATATTTACACCCTACACACCCTGATAGATAAGCATGTCCACCAAAATAATACCAAAATATACGCTTGCTTTATCGTCTTCCAAAAAGCATTTGACTCTATTTGGCATACAGGACTGTTCTACAAAGTTATTGAGAGTGGTGTAGGGGGTAAATCATATGACATAATTAAATCAATGCATACTGGCAATACGTGCAGCATTAAAATTGGCAAGAATATAAAATTATTTTTTAATCAGGGGCGGGGCCTTCACCAGGGATGCAATCTGAGCCCTGCACTCTTCAATGTTTACAACAATGAATTGGCCACTATTCTAGAAAAATCCTCAACCTCTGGTGTTAGTCTCTACAATTCAGAGGTTAAATGCCTACTCTTCGCAGATGACCTATGCCTGCTGTCACCCACAGTACATGGCCTACAGCAGAGCCTGGATCTACTAGAGCAGTACTGCCAGACCTGGGCCCTGGCAGTAGACCCCAAAAAGACTCAAATAATGATTTTCCAGAGAAGATACAGATCTCAGGGAATTAACCCCCTGTTCTCAATTGGTACAAAATATATTGAGTACTGCACACACTTCAGTTACTTAGGTTTAAAAATAAGCTCAACTGGACACCTTAATGATGCAGTGAATGAGCTGAGAGAGAAAGCACACAGCGCATTCTACACCATTAAAAAATAAATTGAAATTGAAATACCTATTAAAATTTGGCTAAAACTAATTGAATGTGTCATTGAACCAATTGCACTTTATGGCAGCGAGGTGCGGGGTCCACTTGCAAAACAAGATTTCACCAAATGGGACAAATACCCCCATTGAAACCCTGCATGCAGAGTTCTGTAAGATTCTCCTACAGGTCCAGAGGAAAACTACAAACAATGCATGCAGGGCAGAATCAGGCCAATATCCACTAATAATAAAAAACAAAAAAAGAGTTTTGGAAACATCTAAAATACAGTGACCCATCTAATATCATTACCAACCCTTGCAATGTCAAGAGCTGAGCAAAGAAAAGAGTCCCCTCATCCAGCTGGTCCTGGGGCTGAGTTCACAAACCTGTTCTACTAACACACTGAAGCCTGAGGACCAGCACATCAAATCAATCAGAATAAAACAAATGACAACACAGTCAAAACAAAACTACATTGCTTATTGGGAAGCACAAGCACAATGCAAAATGCAGTGCTGACCCTAAATCAACAGTACATCGTGGCTAACTATTTGACCATGGTTACTGATAAAAAAAACCTTGACAAAGTACAGGCTCAGTGAGCACAGCCTTGCCATTGAGAAGGGTAGACACAGGAAAACAACCTGGTTCCCTGTAGAGGAAAGGCTGTGCAACCACTGCACAACAGCGGAACCTGAGACAGAGCTGCATTTCCTGACAAAATGTCAAAAATATAAAACAATTAGAGAGTGTAATTTCCCCAAATGTGAAACCCTAATTTGAGGTTTTAAAGACCTCTCTGATGAGAATAGGCTATCTGTCCGGTTGGGGGAGGACGCAGAGAGCTGTGGGTTGGCAGCTCACTCCATTGCAGCCTGACATAAGATGAGGGACAGTGTCTGACAGAACAATCAACCTGCACATGTCCTCTACTGTATGTTTATTGTTATTGTTCAATATGTTGGTTATTTTGACCCTTGGTTGTTGTTGTTATTGTTGTCCCGTTGACAATTTTGATTCTTATTATTTTAATATTGTAAATATACAAAGTAAGCTTTGGCAATAGGTACATTGTTACGTCAAGCCAATACAGAAAATTGAATTGAGAGAGAGACACAGAGAGAGGGCGAGAGAGCGAGAGAGCGAGAGAGACACAGAGAGAGGGCGAGAGAGCAAGAGAGACACAGAGAGAGGGCGAGAGAGACACAGAGAGAGGGCGAGAGAGACACAGAGAGAGGGCGAGAGAGCGAAAGAGACACAGAGAGAGGGCGAGAGAGCGAGAGAGCGAGAGAGACACAGAGAGAGGGCGAGAGAGACACAGAGAGAGGGAGAGAGAGACACAGAGAGAGGGCGAGAGAGCGAGAGAGACACAGAGAGAGGGCGAGAGAGCGAGAGAGACACAGAGAGAGGGCGAGAGAGCTAGAGAGCAAGAGAGACACAGAGAGAGAGAAAGAGAGAGAGAGAGAAAGAAAAAGAGAGAGAGAGAGAGTATATAGGGAAAAAGACAGCCAACACTCATAGAACATCAACTTGATCACCTGGCAGTCAGTCCCACAGCTCAGCTCTTTATGACTGAAAAAACAACACATACGCATAAATGCCTTGACAGAATTACCATAACATTACTCATTTCTAATTTATTCATGTGTAATTCATTCCAGCCTGTGCTCTTCCACCAATCTATAAGGGGTCTGTAAGGGGGCCTGTGGGAGGTCTGTAGGCTTGGGGAGTGGGTGGAGGAAGAGGAGTGGGGGAGCCTGGGTAACGCGGTCCCTCTGAGCTGTGTGATCTGGAGCTAATTGAGTTGTAGCGGTGCACAGTACCTCTAGAGGGATTACTGTCTGGGAAAATGATGGCAATTACCCAGAAACCTCCACTCCCAATTCCTTCTCTCCTTCAAGGCTCCTCACACAACCTATGTTTGTCAAAGTATTTTTAAACAAGTTGGGAGCAATTGACAGCCCTAATTAGGATTGTAATAGTTTTAAAGTTGGGCTGTTAAATTGATGATGTTGAGAATGCAGTGGAGAATGTAATGCATTCAAATTTCCCTGACAACCCTGGGGTTCCTCCTTTTCCTTTACATTTCATATAACTTCAAGGGTTATTCAGAATCCCTGGTAACACTCTTTTTTCCGAGGCAGAGAAAACAATATAATTAAGGGCTTTATTCAATCAGATCCGCTTTAGCCAACATACGCGTAGGAGGGTGTTTTGACGGTGTCAGGGTGGAACTGCTTTAGAGCTGTCAAATCCACTAGTGGCTCCTGGCATTATACCTAAAGTGGACATTGCCATTGGCTGCATGGAACCACATTAACAGAAATCCCATGCAGCCTTGTTTACAAGTTGGAACACTGGAATGTGAGATGGAATCTAAACCTCCATTAGGAACACCGGAATGTGAGATGGAATCTACACCTCCATTATGGGAACACCGGAATGTGAGATGGAATCTACACCTCCATTAGGAACACCGGAATGGAATCTACACCTCCATTAGGAACACCGGAATGTGAGATGGAATCTACACCTCCATTAGGAACACCGGAATGTGAGATGGAATCTACACCTCCATTAGGAGCACCGGAATGTGAGATGGAATCTACACCTCCATTAGGAACACCGGAATGTGAGATGGAATCTACACCTCCATTAGGAACACCGGAATGTGAGATGGAATCTACACCTCCATTAGGAACACTGGAATGTGAGATGGAATCACACCTCCATTAGGAACACCGGAATGTGAGATGGAATCTACACCTCCATGAGGAACACCGGAATGTGAGATGGAATCTACACCTCCATTAGGAACACCGGAATGTGAGATGGAATCTAAACCTCCATTATGATGATAAAAACCCTCATTTTCGTTTCATGTGTTTTCAATTTGAGCATCATTAATTCTATGTAGCCTACACTTTCTCTACTGAACTTCTAACACGAGTGGGGTGTGTGTGGCTGTGTGACAATAATCGGAAGAGCAGCTGCTCACTGATTCGACAGCTCCAACGCAGTTCCACCTCCGACAAATGAACACTTGATCTGATTGAATCTTGGCCGAACTTCCTGAATCTGACTATATCTTCTAGATGTACAGTGCCTTGCGAAAGTATTCGGCCCCCTTGAACTTTGCGACCTTTTGCCACATTTCAGGCTTCAAACATAAAGATATAAAACTGTATTTTTTTGTGAAGAATCAACAACAAGTGGGACAGAATCATGAAGTGGAACGACATTTATTGGATATTTCAAACTTTTTTAACAAATCAAAAACTGAAAAATTGTCGTGCAAAATTATTCAGCCCCTTTACTTTCAGTGCAGCAAACTCTCTCCAGAAGTTCAGTGAGGATCTCTGAATGATCCAATGTTGACCTAAATGACTAATGATGATAAATACAATCCACCTGTGTGTAATCAAGTCTCCGTATACATGCACCTGCACTGTGATAGTCTCAGAGGTCCGTTAAAAGCGCAGAGAGCATCATGAAGAACAAGGAACACACCAGGCAGGTCCGAGATACTGTTGTGAAGAAGTTTAAAGCCGGATTTGGATACGAAATGATTTCCCAAGCTTTAAACATCCCAAGGAGCACTGTGCAAGCGGTAATATTAAAATGGAGTATCAGACCACTGCAAATCTACCAAGACCTGGCCGTCCCTCTAAACTTTCAGCTCATACAAGGAGAAGACTGATCAGAGATGCAGCCAAGAGGTCCATGATCACTCTGGATGAACTGCAGAGATCTACAGCTGAGGTGGGAGACTCTGTCCATAGGACAACAATCAGTCGTATATTGCACAAATCTGGCCTTTATGGAAGAGTGGCAAGAAGAAAGCCATTTCTTAAAGATATCCATAAAAAGTGTTGTTTAAAGTTTGCCACAAGCCACCTGGAAGACACACCAAACATGTGGAAGAAGGTGCTCTGGTCAGATGAAACCAAAATTGAACTTTTTGGCAACAATGCAAAACGTTATGTTTGGCGTAAAAGCAACACAGCTCATCACCATGAACACACCATCCCCACTGTCAAACATGGTGGTGGCAGCATCATGGTTTGGGCCTGCTTTTCTTCAGCAGGGACAGGGAAGATGGTTAAAATTGATGGGAAGATGGATGGAGCCAAATACAGGACCATTCTGAAAGAAAACCTGATGGAGTCTGCAAAAGACCTGAGACTGGGACGGAGATTTGTCTTCCAACAAGACAATGATCCAAAACATAAAGCAAAATCTACAATGGAATGGTTCAAAAATAAACATATCCAGGTGTTAGAATGGCCAAGTCAAAGTCCAGACCTGAATCCAATCGAGAATCTGTGGAAAGACCTGAAAACTGGTGTTCACAAATGCTCTCCATCCAACCTCACTGAGCTCGAGCTGTTTTGCAAGGAGGAATGGGGAAAAAATTCAGTCTCTCGATGTGCAAAACTGATAGACATACCCCAAGCGACTTACAGCTGTAATCTCAGCACTTAAGGGGGCTGAATAATTTTGCACGCCCAATTTTTCAGTTTTTGATTTGTTAAAAAAGTTTTAAATATCCAATAAATGTCGTTCCACTTCATGATTGTGTCCCACTTGTTGTTGATTATTCACAAAAAATAATTTTATATCTTTATGTTTGAAGCCTGAAATGTGGCAAAAGGTCGCAAAGTTCAAGGGGGCCGAATACTTTCGCAAGGCACTGTATCTATCTTCAACATAATCTTTACTTTACTTTGACACATTTTTCAGATGTAAGTAGTGTATTTTCAAAACTCTACAAGTACAAAACTCTAAACTGATAACACTTGTAATGCCCCTTATCTTCTGTTCAGAACCTTAGTGCATTCATTGGCGTTTCACACATCTTTCACCCCTGAGTCATTCAAGTGTTCAGTGAAATACCATTTTGTTTAGTCACCAACAGCTGGTGCACAAGATCTCAAGGTTTTGCTCGCCTGAGGTAGAGTATCTCATGACAAGCTGTAAACCACACTATTTACCAAGAGAGTTTTCATATACATTCTTAGTAGCTGTCTATTTACCACCACAAACCGATTCTGGCAATAAGACTGCACTTAATGAGCTGTATATGGCCATAAGCAAACAGGAAAAACACTCATCTCAAGGTGGCAATCCTAGTTGCTGGGGACTTTAATGCAGGGAAACTCAAATCCATTTGACCTCATTTCTACCAGCATGTTAAATGTGTAAAAGAAAAACTGTAGACCACTTTAACTCCACACACAGAGACGCATACAAAGCTCTCCAACGCCCTCCATTTGGCAAATCTGACCATAATGCTATCCTCCTGATTCCTGCTTACAAGCTAAAATTAAAGCAGGAAGCACCAGTGACTAGATCAATAAAAAAGTGGTCAGATGAAGCAGATGCTAAACTACTGGACGGTTTTGCTATCACAGACTGGAATATATTCTAGGATTGTTCCGATGGCATCATCACATCAGTCACTGGCTTCATTGATTAGTGCATTGATGACATCATCCCCACAGTGACCGTACGTACATACCCCAACCAGAAGCCATGGATTAGAGGCAACATTTGCACTGAGCTAAAGGGTAGAGCTGCCACTTTCAAGGAGCGGGACTCTAACCCAGAAGCTTATAAGAAATCTCCCTATGACCTCCGACGAACCATTAAAACCGGCAAAGCGTCAATACAGGACTATAATTGAATCGTACTACACTGGCTCCGACGCTTGCGGATGTGGCAGTGATTGCAAACTATTACAGACTACAAAGGGAAGCACAGCCATGAGCTGTCCAGTGGCACGAGCCTACCAGACAAGCTAAAGCATGCATGAGAGCATCAGCTTTTCCAAACAACTATGTGATCACGCTCTCCGTAGCCGATGTGAGCAAGGCCTTTAAACAGGTCAGCATTCACAAGGCCGCAGGGACAAACGGATTACCAGGATGGGTACTCCGAGCATGCACTAACCAACTGGCAAGTGTCTTCACTGACATTTTCAACCTGTCCCTGACTGAGTCTGTAATACCAACATGTTTCAAGCAGACCACCATAGTCCCTGTGCCCAAGAACACTACGGTAACCTGCATAAATGACTACCAACCCGTAGCACTCATGTCTGTAGCCATGAAGTGGTTTGAAAGGCTGGTCATGGCTCACATCAACACCATTATGTCAGAAACCCTAGAACCACTCCAATTTGCATACCGCCCCAACAGATCCACAATCTCAATCTCTATTGCACTCCACACTGCCCTTTCCCATCTGGACAAGAGGAACACCTATTTCATAATGCTATTAATTGACTACAGCTCAGCGTTCAACACCATAATGCCCTCAAAGCTCATCACTAAGCTAAGGACTCTGAGACTAAACACCACCCTCTGCAACTCGATTCTGAACTTCCTGATGGGCCGCCCCCAGGTGGTGAGGGTAGGAAACAACACATCCGCCACTCTGATCCTCAACACGGAGGCCCCTCAGGGGTGTGTGTTCAGTCCCCTCCTGTACTCCCTGTTCACCTATGACTGCGTGGCCAGGCACGACTACAACACCATCATCAAGTTTGCCGATGACACAACAGTGGTAGGCCTGATCACCAAAACAATGAGACAGGCCTATAGGGAGGAGGTCAGAAACTTGGCCGTGTGGTGCAAGGACAACAATCTCTCAGGTAGGTATTTCAGCTGTGCATTGTACACTACACTAGAATTCCAAACGGCAGTGTAGTGCAGCCCAGCCCCAAAAGGGTATTGTCTTAGGATGTCAGCATTCTCTGTGTTGGTCTTGCCAACACCCATTTTCACACCTCTGAGAAGTAGAGGTTACATCATGTAGGTCTGATATCTGATTGGAGGTTAACTTTGCAGTAATACTATTGGTCAACAATTCAGATGCTTATAAAAGTGTATAAGATTCATTGTTCTCTCTCTTATTTATTCCTGAAATGCTGTGGTGAGATACTCTTTATTTCTCCCTCCCTTCTCCCTCCAACTTTTGGGGCAGGGCCTTTAAGGCTATGGTCTCTCTCTCTCTCTCTCTCTCTCTCTCTCTCTCTCTCTCTCTCTCTCTCTCTCTGACGTGCCTTGTAATGCTTGTTAATGCCTTGTAAATCAAGCTTTATGCCGTGTATGTGAAGCCATTCCCTTGACAAAGTAATTAAATACACTTGTATTTAGAATTCCATTCTCTGACATTTCTTCATTGTCTATTACTGTAATTCAACCATAGTCTCTTGTATATTGCTAGTTATCTCTATGGAGTCAGATAAAAATGTTAATAGGCAAACTGCTTAGTCTTATTACGAGTCACATGTGAGGTATATATAACATGCTGTATATTCACATATCAAATATTACAGTAAAACTTTCTCCTATTGAAGCAGGCTGGCTGAAGAATGATGATGTACATAGTGTTTACAGCCACATGCAGAGGTGTCATGCCCATAGGGAGCACAGGGGCTCGTGGCCTGTCAGAATCGTCCCGTAATACTACTAGCTACTTAGCAATTTTATGAAGTTGGCTTTAGCTAGCCCAGATAGGTTCCCAATCTCCCAACCTCATAACTAGCTACCAAGAAGCCATTTCAGGCTATCAATCAAATTAGAGTAGCTAGCTTGTCTAACTATCTTAACTGGCATGCCTGCTGGCAAGGTTGGTAGACTTTACAAAAGCAAGCAATTACTAATTGTACTGAATAATTTAGCAGCAATGCACACATTGATAGATTTATGAGGTAAAAATATAGAAATATACAGTGTTCAGCAGTTATAAAACTATAGTTAACTATACGTTACATCATTTTTGGTTCAGCAGTTATCAGTTTTGAGCAGTTTGATTAAGTGATAGTTAATTGTATTGTTAACAAATGACAAACCAAAAGAGAACCATTGTGCTCTCTCAGAAGCTGGGCTGGTGGGTAAAACCTGCCAATTCAGACAGACAAAGAGGTCTAATGGGTTCGCACTCCAAAATATGTTGCATAAAGCTCACTTTATTATGCTGTGTTTTAAAATGTTTTACTGCATCAGGGATAGCGTACACAGACATTTCAGCTTTACAACCCTTTTCTTTCATTCAAAACAGCATTTGTAAAGAACAACAGATAAGCAGCAGATGGTTGTAATCAGGGTTGCCAATCATCAGCCAATCAGGGATGTGGCTTTTCTGGTCTACCTGTAAACAAATGAGTCACAAAGAGATACAGAATTATAGGGTATGGGAGTGGGCACAAAGGACAAGTCACAAATCAATCACGCCAGGTGTCAGGTGCTCACCTAAATACGTTACATCAATTCATGTAACCACAAAGGACAAGTCACAAATCAATCACGCCAGGTGTCCATTCATGTCACAAAGGACTAAATACGTTACATCAATTCATGTAACCACAAAGGACAAGTCACAAATCAATCAAGGTGTCACTCACCTAAATACGTTACATCAATTCATGTAACCACAAAGGACAAGTCACAAATCAATCACGCCAGGTGTCCGCTCACCTAAATACGTTACATCAATTCATGTAACCACAAAGGGTCACAAATCAACACGCCAGGTGTCAATCAATTCGTAACCACAAAGGACAAGTGTCGCTCACCTATCACGCCAGGTGTCCGCTCACCTACGTTACATCAATTCATGTAACCACAAAGGACAAGTCACAAACAATCACGCCAGGTGTCCACTCACCTAAATACGTTACATCAATTCATGTAACCACAAAGGACAAGTCACAAATCAATCACGCCAGGTGTCCGCTCACCTAAATACGTTACATCAATTCATGTAACCACAAAGGACAAGTCACAAATCAATCACGCCAGGTGTCCGCTCACCTAAATACGTTACATCAATTCATGTAACCACAAAGGACAAGTCACAAATCAATCACGCCAGGTGTCCGCTCACCTAAATACGTTACATCAATTCATGTAACCACAAAGGACAAGTCACAAATCAATCACGCCAGGTGTCCGCTCACTCCTAAATACGTTACATCAATTCATGTAACCACAAAGGACAAGTCACAAATCAAAGGTGTCCACGCCTAAATACGTTACATCAATTGTAACCCAAAGGACAAGTCACAAATCAATCACGCCAACTCACTAAATACGTTACATCAATTCATGTAACCACAAAGGACAAGTCACAAATCAATCACGCCAGGTGTCCACTCACTAAATACGTTACATCAATTCATGTAACCACAAAGGACAAGTCACAAATCAATCACGCCAGGTGTCCACTCACCTAAATACGTTACATCAATTCATGTAACCACAAAGGACAAGTCACAAATCAATCACGCCAGGTGTCCGCTCACCTAAATACGTTACATCAATTCATGTAACCACAAAGGACAAGTCACAAATCAATCACGCTCACCTAAATACGTTACATCCATGTAACCACAAAGGTCACGCCAGGTGTCCGCTCACCCGCTTAATCAATTCATGTAACCACAAAGGACAAGTCACAAATCAATCACGCCATCAATACATCATGTAACCACAAAGGACAAGTCACAAATCAATCACGCCAGGTGTCCGCTCACCTAAATACGTTACATCAATTCATGTAACCACAAAGGACAAGTCACAAATCAATCACGCCAGGTGTCCGCTCACCTAAATACGTTACATCAATTCATGTAACCACAAAGGACAAGTCACAAATCAATCACGCCAGGTGTCCACTCACCTAAATACGTTACATCAATTCACGTAACCACAAAGGACAAGTCACAAACATCACGCCAGGTGCAAATCAATTCATGTAACCACAAAGGACAAGTCACAAATCAATCACGCCAGGTGTCCGCTCACCTAAATACGTTACATCAATTCATGTAACCACAAAGGACAAGTCACAAATCAATCACGCCAGGTGTCCGCTCACCTAAATACGTTACATCAATTCATGTAACCACAAAGGACATCAGGCAAAGCTGTTCTGGGGCCAATTCATCAACAATATGTCAAATCTAACAGTGTTCTTGTATAACAGCTTATAGGAAGGAAGTGAAATCTAATTCTTAGTTTAAACCGTGTGGAGGTACAGAATTGATTGTATATTTCTACATGGTAATTTGTTGTCATAGTCACCTCCTCTATGTGGTGGAGGAACTTTTTTCATCCCAACGCAACACAATTCATTAATTAATAGAATGATTTTGCTCTAAAAAAGTGTCTTGCACCTGGGTTTATGGGTTTATATTCTCCAAGACGTACTTTAAAGGCGCGGGATGTTTTTCCAATATAACCTTATAACAAGACCACTGTAACATACAAATAACTCCTTTAGTAGTGCAAGTTATACATGATTTTATCCCATAGGTCCTAGAAATCTGAGGACATACAACGTTTCTTTGTGTTTCCTTAGTTTCCTTATTCCTTATTTCCTTGGTGCTACAAGAGGTACAAGATCTACAGGGGAAGCATCCTTTTATGAAGGCCTCTTTTCTCTCTCTGACAACATCTGATTTAACCAATAGGTTTGATAGATTTCTTGCTCGTTTATAGGTGAATAAAGGTGGATTCTGGAAAGCAGAATACTAAAGAAGAGTCTGTCTAAATTATTACCGGCCCGTAGCACTCATGTCGGTAGCCATGAAGTGCTTTGAAAGGCTGGTCATGGCTCACATCAGCACCATTATCCCGGAAACCCTAGCCCCACCCCAATTTGCATACCACCCCAACAGATCCACAGATGACACAATCTCTATTGCCCTTTCCTCACCTGGACAAGAGGAACACCTACAGTGGGGAGAACAAGTATTTGATACACTGCCGATTTTGCAGATTTTCCTACTTACAAAGCTTGTAGAGGTCTGTCATTTTTATCATAGGTACACTTCAACTGTGAGAGACGGAGTCTAAAACAAAAATCCAGAAAATTACATTGTATGATTTTTAAGTAATTCATTTGCATTTTATTGCATGACATAAGTATTTGATCACCTACCAACCAGTAAGAATTCCGGCTCTCGAGGACCTGTTAGTTTTTCTTTAAGAAGCCCTCCTGTTCTCCACTCATTACCTGTATTAACTGCACCTGTTTGAACTCGTTTCCTGTATGAAAGACACCTGTCCACACACTCAATCAAACAGACTCCAACCTCTCCACAAAGGCCAAGACCAGAGAGCTGTGTAAGGACATCAGGGATATAATTGTAGACCTGCACAAGGCTGGGATGGGCTACAGGACAATAGGCAAGCAGCTTGGTGAGAATGGAACAACTGTTGGCACAATTATTAGAAGATGGAAGAAGTTCAAGATGACGGTCAATCACCCTTGGTCTGGGGCTCCATGCTAGATCTCACCTCGTGGGGCATCAATGATCATGAGGAATGTGAGGGATCAGCCCAGAACTACACGGCAGGACCTGGTCAATGACCTGAGAGAGCTGGGACCACAGTCTCAAAGAAAACCATTAGTAACACACTCGCCATCATGGATTAAAATCCTACAGCGCACGCAAGGTCCCCCTGCTCAAGCCAGCGCATGTCCAGGCCCGTATGAAGTTTGCCAATGACCATCTGGATGATCCAGAGGAGGAATGGGAGAAGGTGGTCTGATGAGACAAAAATAGAGCTTTTGGTCTAAACTCCACTCGCCGTGTGATGAGTACAACCCCAAGAACACCATCCCAACCGTGAAGCATGGAGGTGGAAACATCATTCTTTGGGGTTGCTTTTCTGCAAAGGGGACAGGACGACTGCACCGTATTGAGGGGAGGATGGATGGGGCCATGTATCGCGAGTTCTTGGTCAACAACCATCTTCCCTCAGTAAGAGCATTGAAGATGGGTCATGGCTGGGTCTTCTAGCATGACAACAACCCGAAACACACAGCCAGGGCAACTAAGGAGTGGCTCCGTAAGAAGCATCTCAAAGTCCTGGAGTGGCCTAGCCAGTCTCAGACCTGAACCCAATAGAAAATCTTTGGAGGGAGCTGAAAGTCCATATTGCCCAGCGGACAGCCCTGAAACCTGAAGAATCTGGAGAAGGTCTGTATGGAGGAGTGGGCCAAAATCCCTGCTGCAGTGTGTGCAAACCTGGTCAAGAACTACAGGAAACATATGATCTCTGTAATTGCAAACAAAGGTTTGTGTACCAAATATTAAGTTCTGGTTTTCTGATGTATCAAATACTTATGTCATGCAATAAAATGCAAATGAATTTCTTAAAAATCATACAATGTGATTTTCTGGATTTTTGTTTTAGATCCCGTGTACCTATGATAAAAATTACAGACCTCTACATGCTTTGTAAGTAGGAAAACCTGCAAAATCGGCAGTGTATCAAATACTTGTTCTCCCCACTGTATGTGAGAATGCTGTTCATTGATTACAGCGCCATTCAACACCATAGTGCCCTCAAAGCTCATCACTAAGCTAAGGACTCTGGGACTAAACACTGCCCTCTGCAACTGGATCCTGGACTTCCTGATGGGCCGCCCCCAGGTGGTAAGGGTAGGAAACAACACATCTGCCACTCTGATCCTCAACACTGGGGCCCTCAGCGGTGCATGCTTAGTCCCCTCCTGTACTCCTTGTTCACCTACAACTGTGTGGCCAAACATGACTCCAACCCCATCATTAAGTTTTCTGACAACACAACACTGATCACCGACAGCGATGAGACAGCCTATAGGGAGTAGGTCAGAGACCTGGCAGTGTAGTGCCAGGACAACAACCTCTCCCTCAATGTGAGCAAGGGAACAGTTTGAAAATGTCATTGAAGACACTTGTCAGCGCATTCTCGGAGTACAAATCTTGTTAATCCGTCTGGCACTGCGGCCTTGTGAATGTTTCTCACATCGGCTACGGCGAGCGTGATCACATAGTCGTCCTGAATAGCTGGTGCATGCTTCAATGTTGCTTGCCTCGAAGCGTGCATAAAAATCTTTTCGCTCGTCTGGCTTGTGTTAGGCTGCTCATGGCTCCGACAAGCGTCGGAGCCGGTGTAGTAGGAATGTGATGCAATTGGGATGTAATTGCCTTAATCTCGTTTGGACCTCAGTAAGAGTAGCTACTGTCTTGGGGATCCTTAATAAATACTTATACAAAACACAACAAAATCACTTCAGAAGTGAATATTTCATTGTGAAAGGCAGATACTTAGATTGAATATGTATGCAAATTGAAGTAGTGATTAGTGCACAAGAAACTTTGTGAATTTGTTTGTTTTACTAAAGCAATTTAAAATGTGTGTAGAGTAGTGAAAATGTACCACATGCTTGTGACAATTGCACCAAAGTATGTGTGTGTGTGTTGCCTCATTCATCCCCCTCTCCCCTGTAACTATTCCCCAGGCCGTTGCTGTAAATGAGAATGTGTTCTCAGTCAACTTACCTGGTAAAATAAGGGTCAAATGAAAGGTGTGTGGGCGTACGTGTTTGTGTGCTCCAGTGCTTGCATGTGTGTGATTTCACAGCGAGATTCCATCTCAGACCTGGATATTCTTTGACCAGTTCTTTGACCAGTTCCCATGGTAACTCTCCACCCCCACCTACTGGGTCTCCATCTCACCTGTGTTCTACTGTCTGTATCCGACTTACAGAGTAGAGCTAACATTCCAGGTGGTTCTGTTGCTGTATATCCTCCCAGCATGAAAGTACTTTATCTCAGAGAGAGAGAGAGAGAGAGAGAGAGAGAGAGAGAGAGAGAGAGAGAGAGAGAGAGAGAGAGAGAGAGAGAGAGAGAGAGAGAGAGAGATTAACCTGAAAAGACAACAACAGAAAATACCAATTCACTTGTAAATTATATGGATATCAGGTCTTGGTTACACAACATTGCCTGTACAAATGGACACCAAGGTTCTCTCCCGTATTATTGTCTGTGGGATCTCAATAGCAGCCATTTCTACTGGTTTTACAGCCCTCTTTGCACTTAAGTAGTCAATTAATGGGATGAGTTGTTCACTTAGCTTGTTTAGGGTCAGTGACTCAGGATGAAAACATGTTGGTATGTTTTTTCTCTTTGAGCCTGTAGTTGCCTATCACGTTAGGACTATAGTGGTCATTTTCCTAATTCAAGAAATGCCTGCAGCCACAATCACATGCATGGTTGACACCGTCACGTATACAGCTATCTAGTCACATTAATGCACCTCACCTCGCTAGGGTTGGTCGTGTCTGTCTAGTGTCACTTCAGATTGTCAGTGTCCAGAAGGCAGGACAACCTCTTGTAACCTTTCTATCCTATCTACCATCTGTGTCCATGGATGGCACATCTTCTTGGTCAGACTCTGTCCTGTCGTTAGCATGGAGAAATATAATGCCGATCCGTCACGACGCATGATCCCTTAGACCTCTGAAGCTGACAAGTCACAACCGAAACATCCGTTAGGTGCAGACGGACGACTAGGCTACAGAATGGACCAGATTGACCATGGCGTCGTAGCACAGTTCTTGGCACAGTAGAACAAGAAGTGGTGCCAGTAGTTGGCATAACTCTGCTGAATGAACATATGTTTGAATAATGCATACAAGTGAGCAGTAGAGTCAGGATATGTGAACAGTAAAGTAGAAAGGGACATTGGGGAGGAGATGTTAATCAGAGTTTGAGGTGTACAGTACTGTATGTTCGCTCAAATTAACTAACCCTAATGATGAAAAACAGTGGTGTAAAGTACTTAAGTAAAAATACTTTATAGTACTACTTAAGTAGTTTTGGGGGTATCTGTATTTTACTTTACTATTCATATTTTTGACAACTTTTGTCCACTACATTTCCCCCAAAATAATGTACTTTGTACTCCAAACATTTTCCCTGACACCCAAAAGTACAAGTTACATTTCAAATGCTTAGCAGGACAGAAAAATGGTCCAAATCACACTCTTATCAAGAGAACATTCCTGGTCATACCTACTGCCTCTGGTCTGGCAACTAAACACAAATGCTTCATTTGTAAATGATGTCTGAGTATTGGAGTGTGCCCCTGGCTATCCGTAAAATAATAAAACAAGAAAATTGTGCCATCTGGTTTACTTAAAACCTGTTATGGCAAGTAGTTCCCCTCAGGGAACTCCACCCCTCCCCATTCAGCTGAAAAGGTGGCGCAGGGAATTCAAAAATATTCTTTAGAAATATTTAACTTTCACACATTAACAAGTCCAATACCTCAAATGAAAGATAAACATCTTGTTCATCTACCCATCATGTCCGATTTTTAAAATGTTTTACAGAGAAAACACAACATATATTTATGTTAGACCACCACCAAATCAAAGGGAAAACGCAGCCTTTTTTCCCAGCCAAAGATAGAGTCACAAAAGCAGGATTAGAGATAAAATGAATCACTAATCTTTTGAAAATCTTCATCAGATGACACTCATATAACATGTTAAACAATACATTTATGTTTTGTTCGATAATATGCATATTTATATCCACAAATCTCGGTTTACATTGACGCCATGTTCAGAACTGCCTCCAAAATATCCGGAGGAATGATGAAAGCTACGCCAGATAACAGAAATACTCATCATAAACTTTGACTAAAGATACATGTTCTACATATGTCACGTTCTGACCTTTATTTCCTTTGTTTTGTATTTATTTTAGTATGGTCAGGGCGTGAGTTGGATGGGCAGTCTATGTTTGTTTTTCTATGTTTTGGGGTATTTCTATGTTTCGGCCTAGTATGGTTCTCGATCAGAGGCAGGTGTCATTAGTTGTCTCTGATTGAGAATCATACTTAGGTAGCCTGGGTTTCACTGTGTGTTTGTGGGTGATTGTTCCTGTCTCTGCACCAGATAGGACTGTTTGGGGTTTTTCACATTTCTTGTTTTTGTAGTCAGTTGTTCATGTGTACATTTACGTATTAAAAGAACCATGGACACTTACCACGCCGCATATTGGTCCTCTGATCCTTTTCACCTCTCCTCTTCGGAAGAACAGGAGGAAATCCCTTACAACATATAATTAAAGATACACTGGTTCTTAATACAACCACTGTGTCCGATTGTTTTTTTTAAACGTTACGGAAAAAGCCTAACATTGCAATAATCTGAGACAGCGCTCAGACGTAAAAGTATTTCTCCGCCATGTTGGAGTCAACAGAAATGTGAAATTACAACATAAATATTACCTTACCCTTGGTGATCTTTCATCAGAATGTAGTGCAAGGAGTCCTAGTTCCACAATAAATCGTTGTTTTGTTCCATAATGTCCAATACTAGTGTCCAAGTAGCTGCATTTGCTATCACTTTCAGCTCACGAGCCCGAAAACTGACTGCTGGTCCAGGATAACTCGCACGAAAACTTCCAAAATATATATTCCTGGTCAAACTAAGGCGAGAATCAATCTTCAGGATGTTATTATCATATATATCCATAACGTTCCAACCGGATCATACGTTTTCAGCTGGAGCCAAATGGAACGATGGTAGCACTCACAGAGAAATGCGCCACAGGAAAATGGCATTCTGTCGGGACACTGAATATTTCCCCTCCCATTCGGTCAAAGTTCACAGCAAATGCTCCATTCCACTTTCTACTGAATGAGGACATCTAATGGAAGTTGTAGGAAGTACTACCATATCAAATTTCAAATGTATTTATTTATATAGCCCTTCGTACATCAGCTGATATCTCAAAGTGCTGTACAGAAACCCAGCCTAAAACCCCAAACAGCAAGCAATGCAGGTGTAGAAGCACGGTGGCTAGGAAAAACTCCCTAGAAAGGCCAAAACCTAGGAAGAAACCTAGAGAGGAACCAGTCTATGTGGGGTGGCCAGTCCTCTTCTGGCTGTGCCGGGTGGAGATTATAACAGAACATGGCCAAGATGTTCAAATATTCATAAATGACCAGCATGGTCGAATAATAGTAAGGCAGAACAGTTGAAACTGGAGCAGCAGCATGGCCAGGTGGACTGGGGACAGCAAGGAGTCATCATGTCAGGTAGTCCTGGGGCATGGTCCTAGGGCTCAGGTCCTCCGAGAGAGAGAAAGAAAGAAGGAGAGAATTAGAGAACGCACACTTAGATTCACACCGAATAGGACAGGAGAAGTACTCCAGATATAACAAACTAACCCTAGCCCCCCGACACATAAACTACTGCAGCATAAATACTGGAGGCTGAGACAGGAGGGGTCAGGAGACACTGTGGCCCCATCCGAGGACACCCCGGACAGGGCCAAACAGGAAGGATATAACCCCACCCACTTTGCCAAAGCACAGTCCCCACACCACTAGCCCCCCAACCACCAACTTACCATCCTGAGACAAGGCTGAGTATAGCCCACAAAGATCTCCGCCACGGCACAACCCAGGGGGCGCCAACCCAGACAGGATGACCACAACGGTGAATCAACCCACTCAGGTGAAGCACCCCCTCCAGGGACGGCATGAGAGAGCCCCAGTAAGCCAGTGACTCAGCCCCTGTAATAGGGTTAGAGGCAGAGAATCCCAGTGGAAAGAGGGGAACTGGCCAGGCAGAGACAGCAAGAGCGGTTCGTTGCTTCAGAGCCTTTCCGTTCACCTTCCCACTCCTGGGCCAGACTACACTCAATCATATGACCCACTGAAGAGATGAGTCTTCAGTAAAGACTTAAAGGTTGAGACCGAGTTTGCATCTCTGACATGGGTAGGCAGACCGTTCCATAAAAATGGAGCTCTATAGGAGAAAGCCCTGCCTCCAGCTGTTTGCTTAGAAATTCTAGGGACAATTAGGAGGCATGCGTCTTGTGACCGTAGCGTACGTGTAGGTATGTACGGCAGGACCAAATCAGAGAGATAGGTAGGAGCAAGCCCATGTAATGCTTTGTAGGTTAGCAGTAAAACCTTGAAATCAGCCCTTGCTGAAGCCAGTGTAGAGAGGCTAGCACTGGAGTAATATGATCAAATTTGTTGGTTCTAGTCAGGATTCTAGCAGCCGTATTTAGCACTAACTGAAGTTTATTTAGTGCTTTATCCGGGTAGCCGGAAAGTAGAGCATTGCAGTAGTCTAACCTAGAAGTGACAAAAGCATGGATTCATTTTTCTGCATCATTTCTGGACAGAAAGTTTCTGATTTTGCAATATTACGTAGATGGAAAAAAGCTGTCCTCGAAATGGTCTTGATATGTTCTTCAAAAGAGAGCTCAGGGTCCAGAGTAATGCCAAGGTCCTTCACAGTTTTATTTGAGACGACTGTACAACCATTAAGATTAATTGTCCGATTCAACAGAAGATCTCTTTGTTTCTTGGGACCTAGAACAAGCATCTCTGTTTTGTCTGAGATTAAAAGTAGAAATTTGGCAGCCATCCACTTCCTTATGTCTGAAACACATGCCTCTAGCAAGGGCAATTTTGGGGCTTCACCATGTTTCATTGAAATGTACAGCTGTGTGTCATCCGCATAGCAGTGAAAGTTAACATTATGTTTTCGAATAACATCCCCAAGAGGTAAAATATATAGTGAAAACAATAGTTGTCCTAAAACGGAACCTTGAGGAACACCGAAATTTACAGTTGATTTGTCAGAGGACAAACCATTCACAGAGACAAACTGATATCTTTCCGACAGATAAGATCTAAACCAGGCCAATTTGACCAATTTGGGTTTCCAATCTCTCCAAAGAATGTGGTGATCGATGGTATCAAAAGCAGCACTAAGGTCTAGGAGCACGAGGACAGATGCAGAGCCTCGGTCCGATGCCATTAAAATGTAATTTACCACCTTCACAAGTGCCGTCTCAGTGCTATGATGGGGTCTAAAACCAGACTGAAGCATTTCGTATTCATTGTTTGTCTTCTGGAAGGCAGTGAGTTGCTGCGCAACAGCCTTCTCAAAATCTTTTGAGAGGAATGGAAGATTCGATATAGGCCGATAGTTTTTATATTTTCTGGGTCAAGGTTTGGCTTTTTCAAGAGAGGCTTTATTACTGACACTTTTAGTGAGTTTGGTACACATCCAGTGGATAGAGAGCCGTTTATTATGTTCAACATAGGAGGGCCAAGCACAGGAAGCAGCTCTTTCAGTAGTTTAGTTGGAATAGGGTCCAGTATGCAGCTTGAAGGTTTAGAGGCCATGATTATTTTCATCATTGTGTCAAGAGATATAGTACTAAAACACTTGAGCGTCTCTCTTGATCCTAGGTCCTGGCAGAGTGTGGTGCAGACTCAGGACAACTGAGGTTTGGAGGAATACGCAGGTTTAAAGAGGGAGTCCGTAATTTGCTTTCTAATAATCATAATCTTTTCCTCAAAAAGTTCATGAATTTATCACTGCTAAAGTGAAAGTCATCCTCTCTTGGGGAATGCTGCTTTTTAGTTAGCTTTGCGACAGTATCAAAAGGAATTTCGGATTGTTCTTATTTTCCTCAATTAAGTTAGAAAAATAGGATGATCGAGCAGCAGTAAGGGCTCTTCGGTACTTCACGGTACCGTCTTTCCAAGCTAGTCAGAAGACTTCCAGTTTGGTGTGGCGCCATTTCCGTTCCAATTTTCTGGAAGCTTGCTTCAGAGCTCGGGTATTTTCTGTGTACCAGGGAGCTAGTTTCTTATGAGAAATGTTTTTAGTTTTTAGGGGTGCAACTGCATCTAGGGTATTACGCAAGGTTAAATTGAGATCCTCAGTTAGGTGGTTAACTGATTTTTGTCCTCTGGCGTCCTTGGGTAGGCAGAGGGAGTCTGGAAGGGCATCAAGGAATCTTTGTGTTGTCTTTGAATTTATAGCACGACTTTTGATGGTCCTTGGTTGGGGTCTGAGCAGATTATTTGTTGCAATTGCAAACGTAATAAAATGGTGGTCCGATAGTCCAGGATTATGAGGAAAAACATTGAGATCCACAACATTTATTCCATGGGACAAAACTAGGTCCAGCGTATGACTGTGACAGTGAGTGGGTCCAGAGACATGTTGGACAAAACCCACTGAGTCGATGATGGCTCCGAAAGCCTTTTGGAGTGGGTCTGTGGACTTTTCCACGTGAATATTAAAGTCACCAAAGATTAGAATATTATCTGCTATGACTACAAGGTCCGATAGGAATTCAGGGAACTCAGTGAGAAACGCTGTATATGGCCCAGGAGGCCTGTAAACAGTAGCAATAAAAAGTGATTGAGTAGGCTACATAGATTTCATGACTAGAAGCTCAAAAGACGAAAACATATTTTTTTTGTAAATTGAAATTTGCTATCGTAAATGTTAGCAACACCTCCGCCTTTGCGGGATGCACGGGGATATCGTCACTAGTGTAGCCAGGAGGTGAGGCCTCATTTAAAACAGTAAATTCATCAGGCTTAAGCCATGTTTCAGTCAGGCCAGTCACATCAAGATTATGATCAGTGATTAGTTCATTGACTATAATTGCCTTTGAAGTAAGGGATCTAACATTAAGTAGCCCTATTTTGAGATGTGAGGTATCATGATCTCTTTCAGTAATGACAGGAATGGAGGTGGTCTTTATCCTAGTGAGATTGCTAAGGCGAACACCGCCATGTTTAGTTTTGCCCAACCTAGGTCGAGGCACAGACACGGTCTCAATGGTGATAGCTGAGCTGACTACACTGACTGTGCTAGGGGCAGACTCCACTATGCTGGCAGGCTGGCTAACAGCCTGCTGCCTGGCCTGCACCCTATTTCATTGTGGAGCTAGAGGAGTTAGAGCCCTGTCTATGTTGGTAGATAAGATGAGAGCACCCAACCAGCTAGGATGGAGTCCGTCACTCCTCAGCAGGACAGGCTTGGTCCTGTTTGTGGGTGAGTCCCAGAAAGAGGGCCAATTATCTACAAATTCTATCTTTTGGGAGGGGCAGAAAACAGTTTTCAACCAGCGATTGAGTTGTGAGACTCTGCTGTAGAGCTCATCACTCCCCTAACTGGGAGGGGGCCAGAGACAATTACTCGATGCCGACACATCTTTCTAGCTGATATGCACGCAGAAGCTATGTTGCGCTTGGTGATCTCTGACTGTTTCATCCTAACATCGTTGGTGCCGGCGTGGATAACAATATCTCTATACTCTCTACACCCGCCAGTTTTAGCTTTAGCCAGCACCATCTTCAAATTAGCCTTAACGTCGGTAGCCCTGTCCCCTGGTAAACAGTGTATGATCGCTGGATGATTCGTTTTAAGTCTAATACTGCGGGTAATGGAGTCGCCAATGACTAGAGTTTTCAATTTGTCAGAGCTAATGGTGGGAAGCTTCGGCGTCTCAGACCCCGTAACGGGAGGAGTAGAGACCAGAGAAGACTCGGCCTCTGACTCCGACCCGCTGCTTAATGGGGAAAACCGGTTGAAAGTTTCTGTCGGCTGAATGAGCGACACCGGTTGAGCTTTCCTACAGCGTTTCCTTCCAGAAACCGTGAGAAAGTTGTCCGGCTGCGGGGACTGTGCCAGGGATTTATACTACTATCTGTACTTACTGGTGGCACAGACGCTGTTTCATCCTTTCCTACACTGAAATTACCATTGCCTAACGATTGCGTCTGAAGCTGGGCTTGTAGCACAGCTATCCTCGCCGTAAGGCGAGTACAACGACTGCAATTAGAAGGCATCATGTTAATGTTACTACTTAGCTTCGGCTGTTGGAGGTCCTGACGAATCGTGTCCAGATAAAGCGTCCAGAGTGAAAAAGTTGAGGAAAACATAAATAAATATATGAACGGTAATTAAAAAGTGAAAACCGTAAAGTTGTCAGGTAGCAAAATAGGTTGGCAGCAAAACGCACAGCAACTCAAAAACAAGCCTGCAATATCTTGTTGGGAAAGGAGGGGCGATGACGTCAAAGTTGCCCCACATTCAGAATTTCACTTCTTGATTGGAAGATAGCCTGCCCTATGAGTTCTGTTATACTCACAGACATAATTCAAACAGTTTTAGAAACTTCAGAGTGTTTTCTATCCAATAGTAATAATAATATGCATATATTAGCAATCCGGGACAGAGTAGGATGCAGTTCACTATGGGCACGCAATTCATCCAAAGTGAAAATACAGCCCCCTATCCTCAACAAGTTTTAATATAAGGAATGTGAAATTATTTATACTTTTCCTTTTGATGCTTCAGGATATTTTAGCAATTACATTTACTTTTGATACTTAAGTATATTTAAAACCAAATACTTTTAGATGTTTACTCCAGTAGTACTTTACTGGGTGACTTTCACTTTTACTTGAGTAATTTTCTACTAAGGTATCTTTACTTTTACACAAGTATGACAATTTAGTACTTTTCCACCACTGATGAAAAGCTGTTGTAGAAAAACTGTTCCAGTCTACAATGGGGGTAGAGGGATGGGTCCTGTTATTCGTAGCAGAACAAACTAAATTATACTGTAACAGGTGGTCAAAAAATTCCCCTCAAAACGTTCTTACTTCCCAGGAGACCAAGGTCAATTTGAGGAGACTATGACAACCAATCTGGTGAGGGTTTGCACTTTGCAACCCAACTCCACCCCAATGGACTGGAATGCTGAGGTGTTTTCCCTTTTACTAAATGCTGAGATTGTATAACCCTTTTTACTCAATGCTGAGGTTTATAACCCTTTACTCAATGCTGAGGTTTATAACCCTTTACTCAATGCTGAGGTTTATAACCCTTTACTCAATGCTGAGGTTTATAACCCTTTACTCAATGCTGAGGATTGTATAACCCTTTTTACTTTTTACTCACTCAATGCTGAGGTTTATAACCCTTTACCCTGAGGTTTATAACCCTTTTACTCAATGCTGAGCTTTATCAATGCTGAGGTTTATAACCCTTTTTACTCAATGCTGAGGTTTATAACCCTTTACTCAATGCTGAGGTTTATAACCCTTTACTCAATGCTGAGATTTTATAACCCTTTACTCAATGCTGAGGTTTATAACCCTTTTTACTCAATGCTGAGGTTTATAACCCTTTACTCAATGCTGAGCTTTATAACCCTTTTTACTCAATGCTGAGATTTTATAACCCTTTACTCAATGCTGAGGTTTATAACCCTTTACTCACTTCCTCAACAATATTGTCAATTCTACTGCATGATGGTGATGCTCATGACAATAGTGACTAGCTGTCAAGCCAAACTGTCAAGCCTTGTTCACTGCCTGAAAGGACAGTGTATGTGAAAAGAATGATAGGTGATCAGCGGGGTGGTGGCACCGGGATCCTCATCTCTCCCAAGTGGTCTTTCTCTCTTTCTCCCTTACCCATCTGTCTATCGCCTCCTTTGAATTCCATGCTGTCACAGTTACCAGCCCTTTCAAGCTTAACATCCTTATCATTTATCGCCCTCCAGGTTCCTCGGAGAGTTCATCAATGAGCTTGATGCCTTGATAAGCTCCTTTCCTGAGGACGGCTCACCTCTCACAGTTCTGGGCGACTTTAACCTCCCCACGTCTACCTTTGACTCATTCCTCTCTGCCTCCTTCTTTCCCTCCTCTCCTCTTTTGACCTCACCCTCTCACCTTCCCCCTACTCACAAGGCAGGCAATACGCTTGACCTCATCTTTACTAGATGCTGTTCTTCCACTAACCTCATTGCAACTCCCTCCAAGTCTCCGACCACTACCTTGTATCCTTTTCCCTCTCGCTCTCATCCAACACTTCCCACACTGCCCCTACTCGGATGGTATCGCGCCCGTCCCAACCTTCGCTCTCTCTCCCCCGCTACTCTCTCCTCTTCCATCCTATCATCTCTTCCCTCTGCTCAAACTTTCTCCAACCTATCTCCTGATTCTGCCTCCTCAACCCTCCTCTCCTCCCTTACTGCATCCTTTGACTCCCTATGTCCCCTATCCTCCAGGCCGGCTCGGTCCTCCCCTCCCGCTCCGTGGCTCGACGACTCCTTGCGAGCTCACAGAACAGGGCTCCGGGCAGCCGAGCGGAAATGGAGGAAAACTCGCCTCCCTGCGGACCTGGCATCCTTTCACTCCCTCCTCTCTACATTTTCCTCCTCTGTCCCTGCTGCTAAAGCCACTTTCTACCATTCTAAATTCCAAGCATCTGCCTCTAACCTAGGAAGCTCTTTGCCACCTTCTCCTCCCTCCTGAATCCTCCCCCCTCCTCCCCTCTCTGCAGATGACCGTCAACCATTTTGAAAAGAAGGTCGGCGACATCCGATCCTCGTTTGCTAAGTCAAAACGACACTTCTGGTTCTGCTCACACTGCCCTACCCTATGCTCTGACCTCTTTCTCCCCTCTCTCTCCAGATGAAATCTCGCGTCTTGTGGCCGGCCGCCCAACAACCTGCCCTTGACCCTATCCCCCCTCTCTTCTCCAGACCATTTCCGGAGACCTTCTCCTTACCTCACCTCGCTCATCAACTCATCCTGACCGCTGGCTACGTCCCTCCCGTCTTCAAGAGAGCGAGAGTTGCACCCCTTCTGAAAAAAACCACACTCGATCCCTCCCGATGTCAACAACTTCTACAGACCAGTATCCTTCTCTCTTTTCTCTCCAAAACTCTTGAGCGTGCCGTCCTTGGCCAGCTCTACCGCTATCTCTCTCAGAATGACCTTCTTGATCCAAATCAGTCAGGTTTCAAGACTAGTCATTCAACTGAGACTGCTCTTCTCTGTATCACGGAGCGCTCCGCACTGCTAAAGCTAACTCTCTCTCCTCTGCTCTCATCCTTCTAGACCTATCGGCTGCCTTCGATACTGTGAACCATCAGATCCTCCTCTCCACCCTCTCCGAGTTGGGCATCTCCGGCCCATTGCGCTTGGATTGCGTCCTACCTGACAGGTCGCTCCTACCAGGTGGCGTGGCGAGAATCTGTCTCCTCTGCACGCGCTCTCACCACTGGTGTCCCCCAGGGCTCTGTTCTAGGCCCTCTCTTATTCTCGCTATACACCAAGTCACTTGGCTCTGTCATAACCTCACATGGTCTCTCCTATCATTGCTATGCAGACGACACACAATTAATCTTCTCCCTTTCCCCCTTCTGATGACCAGGTGGCGAATCGCATCTCTGCATGTCTGGCAGACATATCAGTGTGGATGACGGATCACCACCTCAAGCTGAACCTCAGCAAGACGGAGCTCCTCTTCCTCCCGGGGGAAGGACTGCCCGTTCCATGATCTCGCCATCACGGTTGACAACTCCATTGTGTCCTCCTCCCAGAGCGCTAAGAACCTTGGCGTGATCCTGGACAACACCCTGGCGTTCTCAACTAACATCAAGGCGGTGTCCCGTTCCTGTAAGGTTCATGCTCTACAACATCCGCAGAGTACGACCCTGCCTCACACAGGAAGCGGGCGCAGGTCCTAATCAGGCACTTGTCATCTCCCGTCTTGATTACTGCAACTCGCTGTTGGCTGGGCTCCTGCCTGTGCCATTAAGCCCCTACAACTCATCCAGAACGCCGCAGCCCGTCTGGTGTTCAACCTTCCCCAAGTTCTCTCACGTCACCCCGCTCCTCCGCTCTCTCCCTGGCTTCCAGTTGAAGCTCGCATCCGCTACAAGACCATGGTGCTTGCCTACGGGCTGTGAGGGGAGCAGCACCTCAGTACCTCCAGGCTCTGATCAGGCCCTACACCCAAACAAGGGCACTGCGTTCATCCACCTCTGGCCTGCTCGCCTCCGTACCACTGAGGAAGTACAGTTCCCGCTCAGCCCAGTCAAAACTGTTCGCTGCTCTGGCCCCCAATGGTGGAACAAACTCCCTCACGGCCAGGACAGCGGAGTCAATCACCACCTTCCGGAGACACCTGAAACCCCACCTCTTCAAGGAATACCTAGGATAGGGTAAGTAAGGGTAAGTAATCCTTCTCACCCCCCACCTTCTCCCCCAAAAAGATTTAGATGCAAGTGGCTGTTCCACTGGATGTCATAAGGTGTATGCACCAATTTGTAAGTCGCTCTGGATAAGAGCGTCTGCTAAATGACTTAAATGTAAATGTAAATGTGAATGGTGAATGAAAACAATAAAGCCTGAATATCAGCTCATATGGGGCCCATCAGTCAGCTTTCACATTTGTTGAAAAGGAACACTGAAAATAGAAGATACACTTCTTTAGGGTGAAACTGACTTACCATAGCTGACTTAGCGAAATGGGATACCTAGTCAGTTGTACAACTGAATGCGTCTTCCGCATTTAACCCAACCCCTATGATTCAAAGACAAGCGTGGGGCTGACTTAATCGACATCGGCGGGCAGTTGTTGTTAGGTGTTAACTGCCTTGCTCAATGGTAGAAGAGCAGATTTGTACCTTGTCAACTCGGGATTGATCCACCAATCTTTCGGTTACTGGCCCAATGCTCCTCCCGCCAGGTACCTGCCACCCTTATACAGTAGCATGAGTGTAGGACATGTGCCCTTACGTACATCCTGTCACTGGTTGATTAGCTGTCAAAGGTGGTGTAGCTGGTGCATGAAGTCAGGCGCAGGAGGCAGAATGAGTGAGCAACGTACTTTACTCAAAATAAAAGCACAAGGTAACAATACACTTGACCAACAATAAACGGTAATCAATTACGCACGGGTGAAAACAGTACCCGTCGAAAACCAGCCACAAGTACCGAATGAACATAGAAACAATCACGCACAAAAACATGGGGGAAACAGAGGGTTAAATACATGAACATGTAATTGGGGAATGAAACCAGGTGTGTAGAAAACAAAGACAAAACAAATGGAAAATGAAAGGTGGATCAGCGATGGCTAGAAGACCGGTGGCGTCGACCGCCGAACGCCGCCCGAACAAGGAGAGGGCCGACATCGGCGGAAGTCATGACATTAGCTGTCATTCTTCAAAGGAATTTGAGCTACATGGAGGTTTCTAACACATCTTTACTATTCAAAATCCTATGGCATACAGGAGGGAGCCTTCCCACTGGGCACAGATGTCAGTTCAATGTCTATTTTTGGTTTACATTCATGCTGAATGTGAATTCAGCGTGAAATCAATATCAAATGTCACCATGTCATTGGATTTAAGTTCAACATTTTGGGGAAAAAATGTTAAATGTCCTATGTCGATGATTTTTTACAAATCAAATCAGTTTTCCACATGGAAACAATGTTGATTCAACCAGTTGTTGCCCAGTGGGCACATGTCATTCAATATGGAAAATGTGGTATTTGGTAGATAAGTTGATCAATGAAATTCCAATTCCCTTGTTAGCTGAGACTGCTGTTTTCGGTAGATGCAGCATATGTCGGTTCAATTGTAAATACCTTTACATTTCTATTGCCCAATCTGTAACACCTCACCGTGCAGGTTGAACAGAGCCTTTTGTACTGCTTTGTTTTTCTAATGATGGCCATTTTGCTGTCAGTGCTCTGCTTTCAGCAGGACTTGTTCTCCTCAAGAGGAAATCCCTCCGGCATTGATTAGCATATCTTGTGAAGCACATGAAGGTAGTAAACCTTGTGGGTAAACGTCTAGGCAAAGTAAAAACATTCAAAGGAAAACGCAGCACAATGCTGCTCATGATCCCAAGTGATTTCATTGTTATGTTTCCATCCATGTACCAGGAATAAATGCAGGAATTCAGCTCGTCTCTTCGGAGAGGGAAAACAGGGTTTTGACTATATGGTATAGAGCAGGGTGTCAAAGTCAAATGGACGGAGGGCCAAATAAAAAATTTAGCCACAAGCCGAGGGCCGGACTGTTGAATGTTCATTGAAATTTTTTAAATGACGCATATAGTCTAGTGAACCTAATTGAACCTACTGAAAACCTAACAAATATATTCCAATATGATCAGATAAATAAAGCAATATTTTCTTATGGCTCTGTCAGTAATCTTTAATTTTCAACAGACACAAAAGACAAATTTCCTTTATATAAAAATCCCCATAACATGAATATTAAATGAAAGAAACCGGTATTCAAGGCACCATCAGTAGCCTATATTTTCTATTTTAGCAAAAGTGGGCTAAATTTACTTCAAAGAAAAAAACAATAATAGCAATTTTCTATCATCCACTCAACTGAAATATTTTTAAAATATAATTGGATTGAAATACAATAAAATAAAGTGCAAAAATCTATTAATCAAAAACAACACTTTGTTTAAGGAGAAGTAACATGCAGTGAAAACAAATATTAAACTTTAACTTTTAAACTTGAACTGAGTAAAAACTCTAAATATGTGATTGCACAGTAATGTTCACTTGTTTGAGGTTGAGGGTGATACTTGGTGGTGTCCCATCTTTTCCAAGTTCATCAATGTTCGGGGTAAGGCTCTGAGCTGGGAAATCCTCAGAATTGAGTGAGGTGTTCAGCAGTAAGTCGACTTCTGTGTGATGTTTGTTCAAGTTCATCAAAGAAAACAGTTGTTCACACAGGTATGTGCTGCCAAACATAGACAACGTTTGAGCAGCCTGGATGCGCAGCTGGGGCATTGTGTCGGGGAGGAAACGGCGAACTCCGCAGCACCCACTGCCGCATATTTTGCCCTCAGTGCATCATTGCATTGAGGTCAATCAACTCCATTTGGAGGTTTGGTGGTGAGCTTTCCACGTCAACAGCAAATGGGTTACCGAGCAGTTCCAACCTGCTTTTTTGTGCTTCAAAGTCAGCAAATCGTCGAAAGTCAGCGGCAAGCATACCTATTTTATCAGCCAACTGTGCGCTCAGGGAACGCACTGGTAGAGAGCTTTCTCTTTCATGGTCTGGCAGCTGGGAAAGTGGCTCAAATTTTCTTTCCGCATCTGCGTCTCCCACAGAGTCAGTTTGGTTTTAAATGCCCTTCACTGTACTGTACATATCAGAGATGACACGATCCCGACCCTGCAGCTGCAAGTTCATTTGCATTCAGATGACTCGTAATGTCACACAGAAAAGCCATTTCACACAGAAACATTTCGTCTCGGAGTTGTGTTGTGTCTTTCCCTTTGCTGTCCAAGAACAGACAAATCTCCCTCACGAAGCTCGGAAACATCTTTGAAGCACCTTTCCCTGGCTTAGCCATCGCACCTCTGTGTGATAAGGCAAATCACCATGCTCCGTTTCTATCTCCGTCCAGAAATGCCTTGAACTGGCGGTGATTCAAACCTTTGGCTCTGATAAAGTTAACTGTGCGCGTGATGATGCTCATTACATGCTCCATTTTCAAGGCTTTACCGCACAACGCTTCCTGGTGTATGATACAATGATAAGCTGTCAGCTCACCTGTCGCGTTTTCTCTTGCATCTTTTCCCGTATCTTCGCCACCAGTCCGCTCCTGTGTCCACACATAGCAGGTGCTCCGTCGGTTGTCAAACCCACGAGTTTTTCCCAAGGCAGCTCCATCTCATTTACACATCTTGACACCTCTTCATACAAATCATGCCCCGTAGTTGTGCCATGCATAGGACGTAAAGCCAAAAACTCCTCTGTCACGCTTAGGCTGGAGTCCACTCCGCGGATGAAAATTGACAACTGGGCAATGTCAGAAATGTCGGTGCTCTCATCCACAGCCAAGGAATATGCAATGAAATCTTTCCCTTTTTCACAAGCTGCTCTTTTAGATTGATGGACAACTGGTCTACTCTCTCGGCAATGGTGTTTCTGCTCAGACTCACATTTAAAGAGTTGCCTTTTTTCTGGGCAAACTTCGTCACAAACTTTAATCATGCAGTTTTTGATGAAATCCCCTCCGTAAATGGCCGGGCTGATTTAGCGATCTCTTCTGCCAAAATAAAACTGGCCTTGACAGCAGCCTGGCCTTGTGATTTGGCTTTTGAACAGAGCCTGTCGAGATTTGAGGCCTCGTTTTAATTCCTCTGCCTTTGTAGCCTTTGTTCCATGTCCATATTCTTGTTTTTGTCCGCGTGTTTCGTTTCACCAATGTCGTCTCAGATTATACTCTTTTCAGTACCGCCACACTTTCTCTACGAAGACACACAGGTTTTCCAGCTACCTCCGTGAACAAATACTCCGACTCCCACCTTGTTTGAAACCCCGGTTCTCAGTGTCCACCTTCCGTTTTTGCCATTTTTGATGGGTATCTGAAAGTTAATTTTACTGTGATGCTGACAACTGCTGTGCCAATAAAAATGTGAAATGAAGCAGCCTACTGCTCGGTGCGTCACCGTTGCATTGTGGGAAATGTAGTATTGGTGCGTGTAAAAGATCTGCGGGCTGCCGGCTTGCTGCGGTCTGCGGGCGGTTCTAATAATAAATCAAGATCATCCCAGGGGCCGTAAAAAAACCTTCTCGCGGGCCGGATGTGGCCCGCGGGCCTTGACTCTGACATATGTGGTATAGAGCTTTTGTTAGATTTGACTTTTCGAAGCAGGATAGGAGAACTTACGGAGCAGGATAGAGAATTCATGTAGCAATTAGGAGAATTAGGTTAAGGTTAGGAAAAGGTTTAGGCTTAGGGGTTGGCTAAAATACAAAACATTTCAACTTTTGAGCGTTCATTTGACAAAAGCCACTGTATATCCCTTCTAGCCATGACCGATAAGCTGTGGACGGACATTGTGTGTATTTGTCCATGTATATACAGAGGGAAAACTGGGTAATTTTAATGAGACATGAGTCTTCAAGTTTATTGGCTTCAATTAATGGATGAGATTAGGGGCAAACCATGACAGGAAGAAGAGGCGTGTAAGCCTAGAGTACTGTACAGTCATTTTCCAAAATACAATAATTTTCCAAAAGATAGATCTTGGAAAGCAACTGTATGTGAACGATGTAGCATTCAGTCAGTTGATAACAAGGAGCAGTTCTGATAGTCCCTCAGGCTCCTATACCCACTATGTGACGTGAGGTCACATTGAATCAACCAGGAACTTGGTTCCCTGATAGAAGAAAACAGAAGCCCTCCTTCACTTCCTCCTTCCTTATTTTATGTCCAAGGTGTAGAAATCCTGGCAACAGGGGTTCTGACTCATCAAGAACTTTACCTGGGTTATCGAACCCTGTCCCAATCAATAGATGATTTGAATTGCATAATTTCCTCCACCTCCCGTTGTCCCTTCGGTCTTTGGCTTTGGCTTGGGACCAGTTGCTCTGTGGCAGGGATTATTAATTTAGCTCGGTGGGCTCACTACATACTGATTCATGGACTCCTGGCCTTTTCCGACCAGGGTAGCTGTTTAAACCGTCTTGTCGGTATCGATCGCTGAGGGCTGGAGGGGTTGTTAATATTAACCCTGTGAGTGGCGGTCTCTGTATATATGTCTCTTGTGTGTGCTGGTGTGGTGGCTGAACAGGGAGTTCTTCATAGCCCCTATAAGGGATGATGTGATGGGAGCTGAGTGTTTTCTTGGTCCAGCTGTGTGGAGGCAAATGATTGTTTCTGACATCTCGGTTGGTGACATCGTGAGAGGTGAGCTGAAAGACATGGTGGCAAGGTGTGTGTGTGTGTGTGTGTGTGTGTGTGTGTGTGTGTGTGTGTGTGTGTGTGTGTGTGTGTGTGTGTGTGTGTGTGTGTGTGTGTGTGTGTGTGTGTGTGTGTGTGTGTGTGTGAGCAAATTCCCAACAACACATAAAATGAGATGTATGAGGCATTTGGGCTTCTTTGGAGGCATGAAGGACTGACAGCCTTACTGCACATGGTCTAATCTTGTTAGAACCGCTCCCCCAAGACGTCTTGGTCTATTAGAATGTAATCTCCATTTTAGTTTTGACCAGACAGACACAGTTTTCACTGGCTAAGAGGCCATAAAGATGAATAGGTTCTCTGCAGCTCATTGTCAGCCTGGCTATGGGAGGAAAAGGTTTAGGACAGGTGGTCTGCCTGATAAAAACATGACAGATAGACTACCCTGGCGGTAAGGATTTCTTCAAAGAGATAAAGCTTATCTGACAGGTAGGATTAATGTTGTTTGATTATTTATTTTGTCTATGAGTTGTACTAATGGGATATGATGTGGTATGAGACAGCGCTACGTATCATCAGCATTATTGAAAGCCAACAGCACTGCTAGTGTTGTGTCATTGCTACTAGGTTGATGGAGCTTTAGAATGAGTAACTTTTACAGACACACAATTGTAAGATGGAAAATGAAGAATCAATGGTGAATACTGACTGTATGTCCATGTTTGCTTGGATGGCATTTTGCTGTATTCACCTTGCACATATCCAGACTGCCATGGTAGGCCAGGATATGAATTGATCTATCTAAGTTCTTGTACTAAATGCGTGCATTAGTTAAAGACTTTGGGAGTATTGAACAACCATCACCTGAATGTTACCCACAGCTCTAAAGCAGATTTTGTATCTGGGGACACAGATTGCATTGGCATGCTCTATAGCGCTAGTACACACTCTCAGAAAACAAGGTGCTATCTAGAACCTTAAAGGATTCTTTGGCTGTCCACATAGGATAATCCTTTGAAGAACCTTTTTGGTTGCAGGTAGAACCATTTTGGATCCAGGTAGAACTCGGTTCTACATGGAACCCAAAACGGTTCTACCTGGAACCAAATGGTTCTACCTTAAATCAAAAATGACAGCCGACCGAACCCTTTTGTAACCTTTTTTTTCTAAAAGTACATTACCCCTCCCATCCTATACATTATTAATAGTGATTTACAGTGAACTACTGTCTGTGCTGTAGAATGACAGAAAGGTAGTCTAATCACCACCCCATCTTGCTGCCATGGTTAGAGCTCAGGTGTGGGTAAGCCTGGATGTTTTCCATGAGAGGACAATAATGATCTGTAAGCACGCCATCTCTCCCTTCCCTCCTCATCACCAAGGTTGAATTATGGAGCTAGGCCATGGCCATTACACCTGTCACCTTTCATTTAGTGCAGAGACAGAGGTTGGAGGATAGGGGTTGGTGTGAAGAAATCGAGTCTGGGGGACATCAACACTTACACCTCCTGGGACATTCTAAGAGTAAAGGAGAGTCATCTTCTAATGCTAGTGTCGCGAAGACCAATTAGGTATAGAGTAAAGCAATTGTCTGTAAATTGCAGTTAGCATTGTTTTTAGCTGTTAGCATTCCAGCGTTATCTGGAAATGTTAGCTTTGGGCGAAGTCCGTGTTGATTAGCTTCAGCGATACAGACTGAATAGATCACTAAGACACCACTTCAATCGATTAAAGATAAAAACTACTCTGTGGGCTCACTACAGATTGTTGATCAAAGCCACTGTTATGAATCCCTGATGTAGATAAATATATCATGTACTTGCAGCAGAGAAAAGGTGTGTATTTGTTCACCCAAGCCATCCACTATGGCACAAGTAACAACAAATCATTGGATTGAACTGTACCAGCTTCCCCTGTACCTGCTGATGCCTACCCTGCTCTGGTCACGGAGACAAATGGATCTTATCCCTCACAGTCAGGGCCAAGGTATCCTTGGAATTAAGCCATCAATAACTGTAGAGCACAGAACATCTACTGATGGACGGAGGCAGTTTAGTGGTGGAAGCTGTTGACGTATTGAGAATGAGGTTCCCAATGTAACAGAGACAGCAGCACAGCCACCGTACTCACTGTGAGACTGGGTCGTTAGACTGAGACATTAGACTGGGGCGTTAGACTGAGACATTAGACGTGGGCCGAGGTCATTAGACGAGTCATGGGCCGAGGCTTTAGATTGAGAGGCGTTGGGCTGGGGACGTTAGACTGAGGCGTTAGACTGGGGCGTTAGACCAGGACGTTAGACTGAGACATTAGACATTGGGCAGGTCATTGGAGCAGGAGGCTTTGGAGCAGGCTTTAAGGCGAGGCGTTAGATTGAGTCGTTAGACTGAGGCGTTAGACTGGGGCGTTAGACTGAGGCGTTAGACTGGGGCGTTAGACTGAGGCGTTAGACTGAGACATTAGACTGAGACGTTAGACTGGGACGTTAGACTGGGGCGTTAGACTGGGACGTTAGACTGGGACATTAGACTGGGACGTTAGACTGGGACGTTAGACTGGAGTCGTTAGACTGGAGTGCGTCAGACGAGTCTATGGTCGTCAACTTGAGTCAGTGGACTGAGTCATTAGACAGAGCATTAGACTGGGTCATTAGACTGAGACATTAGACTGACATTAGACTGAGGCATTAGACTGGGCTGGGTAGGCATTAGACTGAGACATTAGACTGAAACATTAGACTTAGACATTAGACTGAGTCATTAGACTGGAGTCATTAGACTGAGCATTAGACTGAGACATTAGACTGAGACATTAGACTGAGTCATTAGACTGAAACATCAGACTGAGACATTACACTGAGACATTACCACATTAACGCCTACTGATTTCTCTTGGAGCTGTTTCCTACCTCTAGTCACCTCCCTAGCTAGACTGGCTCCTCACCTCCTAGACATTCTGGCTGAGACGTCTCTGGCTCTCACACCTCCCTAGCTACCCGTCTCTGGCTCCTCACATCAGACTGAGACCTCCTAGCTACCCGTCTCTGGCTCCTCACCTCCCTAGCTACCGACCTGGCTCCTCACCTCCCTAGCTACCCGTCTCTGGCTCTCTTGCTTTCTGGCTCCTCACCTCCCTAGCTACCCCAATTTCCTAGCTACCTGTCTTTCCTCACCTCTAGCTACCCGTCTCTGGCTCCTCACCTCCCCTAGCTACCCGTCTCTGGCTCCTCCACCTCCCTAGCTACCCCGTCTCTGGCTCCTCACCTCCCTAGCTACCCGTCTCCTGGCTCCTCACCTCCCTAGCTACCCGTCTCTGGCTCCTCACCTCCCCTAGCTACCGTCTCTGGCTCCTCACCTCCCCTTGCTACCCGTCTCTGGCTCCTCACCTCATGGCTACCCCGTCTCTGGCTCCTCACCTCCCTAGCTACCCCGTCTCTGGCTCCTCACCTCCTAGCTGCCGTCTCTGGCTCCTCACCTCCCCTAGCTACCCCGTCTCTGGCTCCTCACTTCCTAGCTAGCTACCTGTCTCTGGCTCCTCACTTCCCTAGCTACCCGTCTCTGGCTCCTCACTTCCCTAGCTACCCGTCTCTGGCTCCTCACCCTAGCTACCTGTCTCTGGCTCCTCACTTCCCAAGATACCTGTCTCTGGCTCCTCCTTCCCTAGCTACCCCGTCTCTGGCCCTCACTTCCCAAGATACCTGTCTCTGGTTCCTCACTTCCCCTAGCTACCGTCTCTGGCTCCTCACTTCCCAAGATACCTGTCTCTGGTTCCTCACTTCCCTAGCTACCCGTTTCTGGCTCCCTCACCTCCCTAGCTACCCCGACCTGGCTCCTCACCTCACTAGCTACCCGTCTCTGGCTCCTCACCTCACCCTGCTACCCGTCTCTGGCTCCTCCACCTCCCTAGCTTCCCGTCTCTGGCTCCTCACCTCCTAGCTGCGCTCTCTGATTCTGCTTCCTCTACCCGTCTCTGGCTCCTCACCTCCCTAGCTACGTCTCTGGCTCGTCACCTCCCCTAGCCTTTACCCGTCTCTGTCCTCACTTCCCAAGATACTGTCTCTGGTTCCTCACCTCACTGCGCCCTCTCTGGCTCGTCACCTAGCTACCCGTCTCTGGCTCCTCACTTCAGATACCTGTCTCTGGCTCGTCACCCCCCTAGCTACCCGTCTCTGGCTCCTCACTTCCCAAGATACCTGTCTCTGGCTCCTCATCTCCCTAGCTACACGTCTCTGGCTCCTCACTTCCCAAGATACCTGTCTCTGATTCCTCACTTCCCTATCTACCCGTCTCTGGCTCCTCACTTCCCTAGCTACCTACCTCTGGTTCCTCACTTCCCTAGCTACCCGTCTCTGGCTCCTCACTTCCCTAGCTACCTACCTCTGGTTCCTCACTTCCCTAGCTACCCGTCTCTGGCTCCTCACCTCACTAGCTACCCGTCTCTGATTACTCACTTCCCTATCTACCCGTCTCTGGCTCCTCACTTCCCTAGCTACCTACCTCTGGTTCCTCACTTCCCTAGCTACCCGTCTCTGGCTCGTCACCTCCCTAGCTACCCGTCTCTGGCTCCTCACCTCCCTAGCTACCTGTCTCTGGCTCCTCACTTCCCTAGCTACCTACCTCTGGTTCCTCACTTCCCTAGCGACCCGTCTCTGGCTCGTCACCTCCCTAGCTACCCGTCTCTGGCTCCTCACTTCCCAAGATACCTGTCTCTGGCTCCTCACCTCCCTAGCTACCCGTCTCTGGCTCCTCACTTCCCAAGATACCTGTCTCTGGCTCCTCACCTCACTAGCTACCCGTCTCTGATTCCTCACTTCCCTATCTACCCGTCTCTGGCTCCTCACTTCCCTAGCTACCTACCTCTGGTTCCTCACTTCCCTAGCTACCCGTCTCTGGCTCCTCACCTCCCTAGCCTACCCCGACCTGGCTCCTCCACCTCACTAGCTACCCGTCTCTGGCTCCCCTCACCTCACCTAGCTACCCGTCTCTGGCTCCTCCTCCCCTAGCTACCCGTCTCTGGCTCCTCCCACCTCCCTAGCTACCCGTCTCTGATTCCTCACTTCCTATCTACCCGTCTCGCTCCTCCTCCCTAGCTACCCGTCTCTGGCTCGTCACACTCCCGCTACCCGTCTCTGGCTCCTCACTTCCCAGATGCCTGTCTCTGGTTCCTCACCTCACTAGCTGACCCGTCTCTGGCTCGTCACCCCCTAGCTACCCGTCTCTGGCTCCTCACCACTTCCCAAGGCTCTTTGTCTGGCTCCCTCACCTCCCCTAGCTACACGTCTCTGGCTCCTCACTTCCCAAGATACCTGTCTCTGATTCCTCACTTCCCTATCTACCCGTCTCTGGCTCCTCCTTCCCTAGCTACCTACCTCTGGTTCCTCACTTCCCCTAGCTACCCGTCTCTGGCTCCTCCCTCCTAAGCTGCACTGGCTCCTCACCTGCCACTAGCTACCCGTCTCTGGCTCCTCACCTTTCAGCCACCCGTCTCTGGCTCCTCACCTCCCTAGCTACCCGTCTCTGGCTCCTCACCTCCCTAGCTACCCGTCTCTGATTCCTCACTTCCTATCTACCCGTCTCTGGCTCCTCACCTCCCTAGCTACCCGTCTCTGGCTCGTCACCTCCCTAGCTACCCGTCTCTGGCTCCTCACTTCCCAAGATACCTGTCTCTGGTTCCTCACCTCACTAGCGACCCGTCTCTGGCTCGTCACCCCCCTAGCTACCCGTCTCTGGCTCCTCACTTCCCAAGATACCTGTCTCTGGCTCCTCATCTCCCTAGCTACACGTCTCTGGCTCCTCACTTCCCAAGATACCTGTCTCTGATTCCTCACTTCCCTATCTACCCGTCTCTGGCTCCTCACTTCCCTAGCTACCTACCTCTGGTTCCTCACTTCCCTAGCTACCCGTCTCTGGCTCCTCACTTCCCTAGCTACCTACCTCTGTTTTCCTCACTTCCCTAGCTACCCGTCTCTGGCTCCTCCTCACTAGCTACCCGTCTCTGATTCCTCACTTCCCTATCTACCCGTCTCTGTCCTCCTCACTTCCCTAGCTACCTACCTCTGGTTCCTCACTTCCCTAGCTACCCGTCTCTGGCTCGTCACCTCCCTAGCTACCGTCTCTGTCCTCACCTCCCCTAGCTACCTGTCTCTGGTTCCTCACTTCCCTAGCTACCTACCTCTGGTTTCCTCACTTCCCTAGCTACCCCGTCTCGCTCCTCACTTCCCCTAGCTACCTACCTCTGGTTCTCCCTTCCCCTAGCTTTCCCGTCTCTGGCTCCTCACTTCCCTATCTACCCCGTCTCTGTCGTCACCTCCTAGCTACCTGTCTTTGGCTCCTCACCTCCTAGCTACCCCGTCTCTGGCTCCTCACCTCCCTAGCTACCTGTCTCTGGCTCCTCACTTCCCTAGCTACCCCGTCTCTGGCTCCTCACCTCACTAGCTACCCGTCTCTGGCTCATCACCTCCTAGCTACCCGTCTCTGGCTCCTCACCTCCCTAGCTACCTCTCTCTGGTTCCTCACTTCCCTAGCTACCCGTCTCTGGTTCCTCACCTCCCTAGCTACCCGTCTCTGGCTCCTCACCTCCCTAGCTACCCGTCTCTGGCTCCTCACCTCCCTAGCTACCCCGTCTCTGGTTCCTCAACCCTAGCCACCCGTCTCTGGCTCCTCCTCCCTAGCTACCTGTCTCTGGTTCCTCCGCCCTAGCTACCCGTCTCTGGTTCCTAACTTTCCTAGCTACCTGACTTTGGTGCAAAATTCCTCTTACCATAAAGATGTCTGAAGAGTAAGGACTGTTTTAAAGGATTGACATTCTCATTTTGATGGCTAATGGAAGTCATTAGCCATCACCATCTCCATCCGTACAGGTACTAAATGTAGTATTTATTATTTAGGGTTATTTATGTTGTATCAACACTAAATAGCACCCAAATGTTTTAATACATCGTTACAGCAAATTCATAGCAGAGATGACCTCTGAGATGGCCTCTGACCCGGACTATGGTTCTGAAGATAAATGAGCTGTCCAAGGTGCTGAAAGGAGTTAGAGCTCTTCTGCCCTCTAAAGCCTGTTGAGTCCTGCTCTGTGTAGGTACACTGAAGAACATCATTGAGAGGACACTACAGGCTTGTGTTGATCCTGGTTCAGGGCTGAGGTCACTCATTTCTCATGATCACACTAGGGAGAGACATTTCAAATATTTAGCAGACGCTCTTATCCAAAGCAACTTACAAAGCAATTAGGATTAAGTGCCTTGCTCAAGTGCACAGACAGATTTTTCACTAGTCGGCTCTGGAAGTCGTCTGTGAGGAAGGTCTACTAACAATCCTTCCTCTTGTAACATCAAAGGCAACTTGGTGAATGGAGAACCTCTGGAGAAACTCTGTGCCTTTCAAGAAATTCCTCACTTCAAGGTTCTAAAAGTTTAGCGTGGGTTTGATGCACAAAACGTATTAAGTAGAAGTAGAGTAGAGCTATTTTCTCAGCCAGAAAAGACAATACTGACTACCAGTTCAGCCTCCTTGCCAGATGACTCACAGGTCAGTTCCCTTGTCTGCTTCTCTGTGTGATTCTTACAGTGAGTCACTAGATACCTTTTTAAGCAGGTTATTGCAGCCGTCAGCTCTGGGCCCCGGCCCCACAGGACTAAAAGCCTTATTAGATAGAGTACAGAGTGCATAATGGATTCCCATAAGCTCAGCTCGGCTCCAGGTTGCTAATGCTCAGAGGTTGGTGGGAAAGAAAATGCACCGGCACAGCAAAACCCCCTCTGCCCCAAATGTGGGATTACAGACCTATGACTGATGGTGCTTTCCCATCTAGACGAACCCCCACATCAGGATGTTGCCAGGGTTTTATGTTAATGTGATCTCTAGTTTTATTGTGTTTCCATCAGGGTGTGACACTAAAGACTGGTGGCGAGCAGAATCAACAACCTCTGCCTCATTCAAGACTGTTGCTTTGTAGAGGAAGGTGTTAAAGTTCACAGTTAGCCATTTTTATGTAAATGAGGAGCTGAAAAGTACCCAGGGCCTTACCTTGGCTCCAAGTTATAGCAGGTCTGCAGCAGCCATGAGACACGGCTGCCGGTCCTTGAGATGTTAACAGAAAAGTTTGAACCTTTTTGGGTAAAACACCAGGTAAATCGTCATTGGAAATGAGCCACGAGTGAGCTATTTAATGATACCACCCAGCCACATACAGCTCTGTAGGCTTTGATTAAATGATACTGCTCCATAGCTGAAGCTCAGAGATCAATAACTGGGCAGGAAGATGAAGAGTAGAACCAGATGAGATTAGGACTGTGTGTTGTTTTCTTCTGTTTGTCATTTATTACTCTGGATGATCAGCAGAATCTATTTATCTCAGTGGTCTGGTACTGTCTGTCATTAACTAATCTATACCAACACACCTCAACTCGGGTCAGGCTGCAGGCAGGGATTTAATCATCATTTAATTAATACCGTAAAACTTCATTTGATCTGTTGCAAGCATGAAGCCAGTTGGTAGTGGTATGTTTTTATGAGACATATTTACAAAATAGCCTCTGCAGTGGTGGAAAAGGTACCCAGTTGTCGTACTTGAGAAAAAGTAAAGATACCACAATAGAAAATGACTCAAGTAAAAGTGAAAGTCACCAAGTAAAATACTACTTGACTAAAAGTATTTGATTTAAATAAACTTAAGTATAAAAGGTAAATGTCATTTCTAAAATATACTTAAGTATCAAAAGTAAAAGTAAACGCTATAAATAATTTCAAAATCCTTATATGAAGCAAACAGCCTGATTGTCCTGTTGATTCTTCTATTTGCAGACAGCCAGGGGCACACTCCAACACTCAGACATCATTTACAAATGTAGTCTTTGTGTTTAGTGAGTCCGCCAGATCAGAGGCAGTAGTGACGACCTCGTGTTTGTCTTGGTAAGCGCATTAACATTTTGTACGAAATGTAACAAGTACTTTTAGGTGTCATGGAAATGTATGTGAGCAAAAAGTACATATTTTCATTATGAAGGCAGCTCCAAAATGCAGGTGTTTCAGCCGAGCTCAGTGCTTTCTGTGGTGGTGCGGCAGTCAGAGGAAAATATGTGTGTATGTATGTTTTCTAGTTGCACCGTGATTGGCTCACTGTTCCCTCACTCTATGAGGACACTTACGTCATCGCCAAATCTAAGGGTAAAGGTAAAAAATTCAAGCCCCTTGTGTGCTGCCATAGAGTTACACTAGAAGTGCCCGTCCAAAAAGTTGCGAACTCGTGCCTCTTTCTAGAGCTCCGACCTAAAGATTACTGACGTCCTCATGATTCAACCTTGTTTTTTCCAGAGTCCCCAGTTGTCTTGAAAGCACCATAAATCCAAAGAATGACAGACTTTGATGACAAAATTTGCCCACGATTTGCCTAAATTGTATTAGTCACATGCGCCGCATACAACAGTGAACAGCTTACTTATGAGCCCCAAACCAACAATGCAGTTTAAAAAATACAGATAAGAATAAGAGATAAAAGAAACAAGTAATTAAAGAGCAGCAGTAAAATATCAATAGAGAGACTATATACAGGGGGGGTACGGTACAGAGTCAATGTGCGGGGACAATGGTTAGTTGAGGTAATATGTACATGAAGGTAGAGTTATTAAAGTGACTATGCCTAGATGATAACAACAGAGAGTAGCAGTGGTGTGGGAGAGGGGAGGGGGCAATGCAAATAGTCTGGTGCATAAATGATGTAATATGCCAGGGAGATATCTACAGTTGAAGTCGGAGGTTTACATACACTTAGGTTGGAGACATAAAAACACATTTTTAAACCACTCCACAAATTTCTTGTTAACAAACTATAGTTTTGGCAAGTCGGTTAGAACATCTACTTTGTGCATGACACAAGTAATTTTTCGAACAATTGTTTACAGACAGATTATATCACTAAGAATTAACTGTATCACAATTCCAGTGGGTCAGAAGTTTACATGCACTAAGTTGACTGTGCCTTTAAACAGATTGAAAAATTCCAGAAAATGATGTCATGGCTTTAGAAGTTGTACCTGTGGATGTATTTCAAGGCCTACCTTCAAACCTGCCTCTTTGAATGACATCATGGGGAAATCAAAAGAAATCAGCCAAGACCTCGGAAAAATAATTGTAGACCTCCACAAGTATGGCTCATCCTTGGGAGCAATTTCCAAATGCCTGAAGGTGCCACGTTCATCTGTACAAACAATAGTAAGCAAGTATAAACACCATGGGACCACGCAGTCGCGTTCTGTCTCCTAGAGATGAACGAACTTTGGTGCGAAAAGTGCAAATCAATCCCAGAACAACAGCAAAGGATCTTGTGAAGATGCTGGAGGAAATAGGTACAAAAGTATCTATATCCACAGTAAAATGAGTCCTATATCGACATAACCTGAAAGGCCGCTCAGCAAGGACGAAGCCACTGCTCGAAAACTGCCATAAAAAAACAGACTAAAGCAAGACTCTGGTCTGATGAAACAAAAATAGAAGTGTTTGACCATAATGATCATCATTATGTTTGGAGGAAAAAGGGGAGGCTTGCAACCCGAAGAACACCATCTCAACCGTGAAGCACGGGGGTGGCAGCATCATGTTGTGGGGGTGCTTTGCTGCAGGAAGGACTGGTGCACCTCGCAAAATAGATGGCATCATAAGGATGGAAAATGATGTGGATATATTGAAGCAACATCTCAAGACATCAGTCAGGAAGTTAAAGCTTGGTCACAAATGGATCTTCCAAATGGACAATGACACAAAGCATACTTCCAAAGTTGTGACAAAATGGCTTAAGGACAACAAAGTCAAGGTATTGGAGTGGCCATCACAAAGCCCTGACCTCCATCCTATAGAACATTTGTGGGCAGCACTGAAAAAGTGTGTGCGAGCAAGGAGGCCTACAAACCTGACTCAGTTACAGCTGCTCTGTCAGGAGGAATGGGCCAACATTCACCCAACTTATTGTGGGAAGCTTGTGGAAGGATACCCGAAAAGTTTGACCCAAGTTAAACAATTTAAAGGCAATGCTACCAAACACTAATTGAGTGTATGTAAACTTCTGACCCACTGGGAATGTGATGAAAGAAATAAAAGTATAAATAAATCATTCTCTCAACTATTATTCTGACATTTCACATTCTTAAAATAAAGTGGTGATCCTAACTGACCGAAGACAGGGAATTTTAACTTGGATTAAATGTCAGGAATTTATTTGGCTTAGGTGTATGTAAACTTCTGACTTCAACTGTTTACTGTAGATAAGAAAGTAATACTAAGTGTATGTTGTGGAGTAAGCTGTTAGTAGCCCATGTGCCTCACCCTAATAATTTAGGGTGAGGCACCAAGGAAATATTCAGATTACAAAATTATAATTTTCCTAATATAACTTTCAGATATTTTCATATCTGATCAATTAGTCTTCTAATGAATGAATTATGCTTTACCTCACGTTAGTCTAATTCCAAACGTAGTAAATTATTGGTTATCTGCACGAATCCAGTCTACACTATGAGTCATCCATACATCAATTGTCTTAAATCATTTATTTACTAACTAAATAATCAATCACACAAACAAACAAGTAGATATGGTTACAAGGACACGATAGGGGAATGTGCCATAGCGAGCTAAACCGGCATGGTGGCTTGTTAGACAAAGGGACTGAGGAGGGAGAGAAAGATAAAAGACACTCAAAGTTGATAATTATAACAATTGAAATGCTAATCCTTTGCACATGAACGCTCACTCATTCGGGAATAATTGCAATCCAATATATATATTTACACTCAGTGCGTCGTCATGATCTCTGTTGGAAAGTTTGTTTCTGTTCAGGTTTGTCTTGCCCTCTCTCTCTCTACCGTGGTTAGAATGGATAGTTCAGAGTAACATTTAAACGCTTAATGTTGTTATAGAATAGATGTTTTGGAGGTTGTGGGTCTTCACGCTCAATGGTACCAAATTCTAGCTGCAGACTAGTAATTGGTATCAAAGATTTGTTCTTATTCTGTCGGCTCGATTGTCTCAGAGTTTAACCACGTGGTATGGTTAGAATTCAGCAATAGTCACAAGCCTTAGCCCCCTATCGTGGTTATCGAGGTCAAGCTGGTCTCTACTCAAACCTTAGCCCTCTCGTAAATTGAGAGAAGCATGGTCTCAGATAAATTCCAAAGGTGGGGTTATATTAAGAATAGCAGAAAGGGATGTCCAACGACGCCAGATCAATGTCAGAAATGCAATGGAATTCATGCTAACTCTCACGTGAACGTGCGTGGCCAGCTCGTGGCTCTCTGACAGACCACTGACTCAAGAGCCCTCATTCCCCCTCCTTTACAGTAGAAGCATCAGAACAAGGTTCTAAAGACTGCTGACATCTAGTGGAAGCCTTAGGAAGTGCAATATGACCCCATAGACCAGGTATTCGATAGACAAGAGTTGAAAACTACAAACCTGATTTCCACTTCCTGGCTGGATTTTTCTCAGGTTTTTTGCCTGCCATATGAGTTCTGTTATACTCATAGACATCATTCAAACAGTTTTAGAAACTTCAAAGTGTTTTCTATCCATATCTACTAATAATATGCATATATTAGCAACAGGACTGAGTAGCAGGCAGTTTACTCTGGACGCTTTTCATCCAAACGTGAAGATGCTGCCCCTATCCCAAACAGGTTAAACTCCAAAGGGAATCGGAGTTTCCTTCATTAAACAGTTTAAAATCACATTACATAATTTCACAAATAGTTTCATCTTTACTCATTAATTTTTATACAACAATTAGATGCAATCCTCACAACAGAGACTCTTGTATAAACAAAGTTATGGAAATGTGGCTCTATTGTCTCTCATGAGTTTCACAAAATTGTACCAAACGGACCAGTTCGTAGCCGGCTACTTCACCGACCCCGTTTATACATTCTCCATGAATATGAATATTGTTCAGTTCTCAAGTTCTGTGAGGTGGAAGAAGTTCCTTTGTTCTCTCTATGAAAACTCTCTCTCTCTATACTGTCTGGCCATGAGGAAGAATCTCCAGGAATCCCATGACCTACCTAACAGAGCCTGGTGTAGCGGGAAGAGAGAGGGGGGATGGGTGCAGAGAAAGGGGGATGGTGCTCGCTGTACCCAGGAGGGTAATGTCATGACACCTGTTTTAGAGAAATGTAATCATTGAATATTGTAAAAGCTTTCATTGTCTGTTTATATGCCCCCTTTATTTATTCTACGGTTCTGACTTGGTGTACAGGGAGAATACTGTAAGAAAGGCCCATGTTCTGAATTCTGTCTCTGAACATTTCAAAAGTGCTGAACAAATACTTATATTGACTACGTCCGTCCTAGCTCGCTCATTAATGTCCTAATCAAAATGACGGACGACCTCTTATCCGCTCGGCGCCCCTTTATGCCATAGTTAGTTTGTGCATCTCAATTGTCAGTAGAAACCACATTTGTTTAAGCAAGTCAGCCATATCAGCTGTTTTTTAAGGCAGTAAATGAGGCTGAATGAACTGTTTCACTGCCAGACAAGGCTCCGCTGATAGCAAGGTGTAGCAGTGATAAGATGTCAAATAAAATAAAATACAATTTTATTTGTCACATACACATGGTTAGCAGATGTTAATGCGAGTGTAGCGAAAATCTTGTGCTTCTAGTTCCGACAATGCAGTAATAACCAACGAGTAATCTAACCTAACAATTCCACAACTACTACCTTATACACACAAGTGTAAAGGGATAAAGAATATGTACATAAAGATATATGAATGAGTGATGGTACAGAACGGCATAGGCAAGATGCAGTAGATGGTATAGAGTACAGTATATATATATGAGATGAGTAATGTAGGGTATATAAACATAAAGTGGCATAGTTTAAAGTGGTTAGTGATACAAGTATTACATAAAGATGGCAAGATGCAGTAGATGCAGCAAGATGAAGCAGTTTAAATGAGTACAGTATATACATATACATATGAGATGAGTAATGTAGGGTATGTAAACATTATATTAAAAGATGTTGGGACTGCTGTTGGGACTCTGCTGTTGAGACGGCTTTATTTAGGCCCTAACAGTTTGTGTGTACCGTTTGTTGTGTTGTGCATAAAAAGGAAAAAAGTTTAGTTCGCCCCCACCAAGATTTACATGCTAAAATCGCCACTGCCACAACATATTACTGTTGACTCGCACACAGCATTTTCCAGTAACTGTTTCATTTCAATGCAGCATATTAATTACAATGCATTCTAATTAACAAGGCCAAGGTCTCTGGAGACACAGTCTGTGTGAGGTGGATGTACTGTAATCAATGCATGTGTCACATCTGAGCTAACCTTCTGGGTACTGTTCTACTGGATGTCATAAGGTGAATGCACCAATTTGTAAGTCGCTCTGGATAAGAGCGTCTGCTCAATGACTTAAATGTAAATGTACATGTAAATGTAATGGGTAGATAAGGTTAAGTGCATTAGAATAGATGAATATGATAAATAAGTGTCTTCTTCCTCTGGAGACAAATCCCTTCCTGTATACTTCCGGGCCGGGCCTGCTGCTGAGCAGCTGAGCCAATGAGCCGAGCCCTCACGTCTAACGGCCTCCGTGATCCTCCTGACAACAGCTGAAGGAGAGAGGATTTGGCTGGTGGTGGTTCATCTGTGCATTTATACTCCGAAATCCAGTGTGGTCAGACCCGTTTCTTACAGCAGGAAAATAATCCTGCAGCAACAGGAAAGGTGAATTATTTTAGAATTAGTGGACATTTTTGTAGGGTTTGGTACATTTTTAGTAAGGGCAAATCAAGTCTGAAATGTTAAAGTAGAAATAATCATTTTAGAAGCCTTTTTAAACCTCAAATGCACGACATGTTTGCAATTCCTGCTGTGTAGGAACACTCCTAGAACAACAGGGTGGTCAAATTAAGATCCCGTATCTGTAAATATATGAATCCTTTGGGTTGACATGAGATACTCTATAAATATGGAGACAGATTGAAATGTTTCAAAAGTGACTGTGCACAAAAATGAAAAACACTGTTGACTCAGTAGAGTACAGAAACAGCTGTCATTAGGCTAAAGTGACCTACTGCAACGTCGTTAAACACAGCTGACCTTTCCAGTGGTTAACTGACTGGACGTTCTCCTGACGCTGGAATAAGTTTATATTACTCTGTGTCTTCCTTCCTCTCTCTCTCTCTCTCTCTCTCTCTCTCTCTCTCTCTCTCTCTCTCTCTCTCTCTCTCTCTCTCTCTCTCTCTCTCTCTCTCTCTCTCTCTCTCTCTCTCTCTCTCTCTCTCTCTCTCTCTCTCTCTCTCTCTCTCTCTCTCCCTCTCTCTCTCTCTTTCTGTCTTCCTTTCTGGCTCCAAGCCCACACATTTGACATATATTTCTGTATGCTGTTTGCTGTATGCTAGTTGTTATAACCATTTATAATGATCCATAAATGAAATACAAATGCGTAAGTATTGAGCGTAAGTATTTGCCTAGGCCAAATATTGTCTTTTTATAACCAAATTCCTTGACAATGAAAATTTGGACACACACACACACACACACACACACACACACACACACACACACACACACACACACACACACACACACACACACACACACACACACACACACACACACACACACACACACACACACACACACACACACACACACACACACATCCAGGGCAATTTGTCACTTGCATTAACAAAACTCTAATAATTTAGGATACCCTCAGTATGGTAGGAAAGCTGGTTCCTCTAGGGAGGTGTCCTGATATCGCCAGTGATATATTTAGAGCCTGGGGCAAATCTGATTTGGGGAGGACAAAAACTCTTCAGTCCTCTCACCCTCCCTCCTCTCTCTCTCTTTCCCTCTCTCTCTCTCCACAGAGCTTTCTAATAACCCTCATTTATCAGATGTAAGGATTTAAGGCATAAATGAGGGTACTCTTCTGCCTTAATATTGAAATTGCCCCAAAGTTGTACAAGCTGTAGGTCTGTTTTCAGGAACTGTTACTGAAATGTTAAATGACTTATTTTGGTGTTGCTTACAAAACTTCTCCTGCAAATGAAATAATAATAATATTGGATGAATAATCTGCTCCCATGAATTTTATTATAACACCCTCCATCCATCTGGGAAATCCTCTTTACGAGGTTACCTCGGGATAAAGAGACACAATTATGCCTCACAAACATTTAAATAGCCCCCATCCATCAATAAATTAGGTTTTTGTGTTAAGGGCGATGGGTAAGTGTGAGAAAAATGTGCATCCATAAATTGGGGAATTGACTTGTATTAATTGTAACAACCTGACATTCATTGCAGTTCATTCAAAATGAACCTTTTTTATTTGAGTTATTATTATAATAGTTTTCATTGAACCTTTATTTAACTGAGGGTGATGCTATAACATAATACTTTATGTTGAGGGTGATGCTATAACATAATACTTTATGTTGAGGGTGATGCTATAACATAATACTTTATGTTGAGGGTGATGCTATAACATAATACTTTATGTTGAGGGTGATGCTATAACATAATACTTTATGTTGAGGGTGATGCTATAACATAATACTTTATGTTGAGGGTGATGCTATAACATAATACTTTATGTTGAGGGTGATGCTATAACATAATACTTTATGTTGAGGGTGATGCTATAACATAATACTTTATGTTGAGGGTGATGCTATAACATAATACTTTATGTTGAGGGTGATGCTATAACATAATACTTTATGTTGAGGGTGATGCTATAACATAATACTTTATGTTGAGGGTGATGCTATAACATAATACTTTATGTTGAGGGTGATGCTATAACATAATACTTTATGTTGAGGGTGATGCTATAACATAATACTTTATGTTGAGGGTGATGCTATAACATAATACTTTATGTTGAGGGTGATGCTATAACATAATACTTTAGTATTATTTTGTGTGCTGTGTGGGTTCAGGTAGAGAGGGAGAGGGGACACTTAGCTCCTCATTGGCTGATGATGAAATACAGAGACAGTAATACCAGTTCCTTTACTTCGGTGTCCAACGCCTCCAGCCAGCTGGTGCCCCCTCCCCTGGGTTAGAGATTACCTCTTTCTGCTGAAAATACCCAATTCACTGGAGCGATTTCCCTGTCTTTCACAAATCTCCCTCCTATGGGTACCAAGGTATTTGAAATCCATGATTTATTGTATGTGGACAATACTCGTATAAAAGAGGACACTATTGTTTCATTGTGTTTTGATAAATGATTGAGTCCATTATACTGACTAAAGGGGTCCTAATCAATCAAAACCACTCACCTGGGTTTTGAGGAAAATACAAAACAACAGCTTTATCCCACTACACTGGGATATACATTTTTGATTCATGTTCGTAACAAAACAATGTTTACAGACTCAAATGTATAAGCATGCATGATGCCATGGCAAGCTTTGTTTTGCATTATTCCAGAAACTCCTGGTTAGCACTTTGATTGAATTGGGCCTCAAGTGACATTGACTTGGCTCTCTTGAGCGCTTCCTGATTTGCAGCCTCAGTTTGACAGTGAGCACTCAGCTTCAAAAGTGGGTCAGCGTGTATAAGTGTGTCCATTGGAGTGGAACTGTCGCTACCTCTCCCCACCACCCAAATATCAATTCATTTATCTCCCTGCAGCTATGCACACAGCAGCCCGCACAGCATAGCATACTAATAGCATCCAGAGAGAGAGAGAGAGAGAGAGAGAGAGAGAGAGAGAGAGAGAGAGAGACGAGAGAGACAAGTGATAGGGGATAAGGTGAGACATTGAGAGAAATACTGTGTTTGTGTGTGCATCAACAATAGGAAGCCAGAGGCTGGTCATCATTCATTAAACTCATAGGCTTCTTTACACCCCATTTCATTTCAATGCACTCACAAATACCTCCTGCTGAATGGAAAATGGACAGAGTGAAGAATGAAACTCATCTAAACTGGAATAGGAGAGGACAATGTTAAAGGGTGAACAAGTAAGAGAGACCCACACAGATGAGAGGAGAGAGGAAGGCACACACTGTGAGAGAGGAAGGCACACACACACACACACACAACACAAATCTATACTTCCACGCCCAGAAATCTGCTCCTTTTACTCTCTGTTCCCAAACGCACTAGACGACCAGTTCGTATAATCTTTAGCTCTACCCTTATCCTACTCCTCCTCTGTTCCTCTGGTGATGTAGAGGTTAACCCAGGCCCTGCAGCCCCCAGCACCACTCCCATTCCCCAGGCGCTCTCATTTGTTGACTTCTGTAACTGTAAAAGCCTTGGTTTCATGCATGTTAACATTAGAAGCCACCTCCCTAAGTTTGTTTTATTCACTGCTTTAGCACACTCCGCCAACCCAGATGTCCTAGCCATGTCAGAATCCTGGCTTTGGAAGCCAACAAAAAATTCAGAAATTTCCATCCCCAACTACAACATTTTCCAACAAGATAGAACTGCCAAAGGGGCGGAGTTGCAATCTACTGCAGAGTTAGCCTGCAGTGTTCTGTCATACTATCCAGGTCTGTGCCCAAACAATCCGAACTTCTACTTTTAAAAATCCACATTTCCAGAAACATAGAGACTGCCAGAGGTCCGGACAACAGGCACGATTTGACACATTGAACTCTATCTGAGAAGTAGTTGGTGAACCAGGCAAGGCAGTCATTGAGAAACCAAGGCTATTGAGTCTGCTGATAAGAATGTGGTGATTGACACGGTCGAAAGCTTTGGCCAGGTCAATGAAGACGGCTTAACAGTACTGTCTTTTATCGATGGCGGCTATGATATTGTTTAGGACCATGAGCATGGCTGAGGTGCACCCATGACCAGCTCGTAAGCCAGATTGCATAATGGAGAAGGTACGGTGTCCCTCACATAAAGCATCTCCAATCCAAAATCTAGAATTGGCTTCCTATTTCGCAACAAAGCCTGCTTCACCCATGCTGCCAAGCATACACTCGTAAAACTGACTATCCTACCGATCCTTATCTTCGGCGATGTCATTTACAAAATAGCCTCCAACACTCTATTCAGAAAACTGGATGCAGTCTATCACAGTGCCATCCGTTTTGTCACCAAAGCCCCATATACTATCCACTACTGCGACCTGTATGCTCTCGTTGGCCTGCCCTCGCTACATATTCGTCGCCAAACCCACTGGCTCCAGGTCATCTATAAGTCTTTGCTAGGTAAAGGCCCACCTTATCTCAGCTCACTGGTCACCATAGCAATACCCACCCGTAGCACGCACTCCAGCAGGTATATTTCACTGGTCATCCCCAAAGCCAACACTTCCTTTGGCTGCCTTTCCTTCCAGTTCTCTGCTACCAATGATTGGAACAAATTGCAAGAATCACTGAAGCTGGAGACTTATACTGTATCTCCCTCTCTAACTTTAAGCATCAGCTGTCAGAGCAGCTTACTGATCACTGTACCTGTATATAGCCAATCTGTAAATAGCACACCCAACTACCTCATCCCCATATTGTTATTTATCTTCTTGCTCTTTTGATCATCTGCACATCTATCACTCCAGTTTTAATGAAAAAATGTAATTATTTTGCCTCTATGGCCTCTACCTGGTTAGATAAAGGTGAAATAAAAATAATACAAAAATAAAAACACACAGAATAGCACACACACACACACACACACACACAGTATCACATTATAACACACACACACAGTATCACATTACAACACACACACACACACACCACACACACACACACACACACACACACACACACACACACACACACACACACACACACACACACACACACACACACACACACACACACACACAGTATCACATTATAACACACACACACACACAGTATCACATTATAACACACACACACACAGATTAGCACACACACACACACACACACACACACACACACACACACACACAGTATCACATTATAACACACACACACACAGACACACAGAATAGCACACACACATACATAATAGCACACACACACACACACACACACACACACACACACACACACACACACACACACACACACACACACACACACACACACACACACACACACACACACACACACACACACACACACACACACACACACATTATATAACACATACACTCAGCTGCCATACTTCTGCGTGTCGAGATACAATCTGCCACACATCTCCCAGACGACTGCATGGGGAGGCCTAATCAGGATCCACTGTTCAGAGAGCTGTGGGTGTCTCACACTTGGTCCTTGACATTCCTCCCCATCATCCATGCAGCGGCCTGGCATCCTCACATAACCCCACTGTTCCTCTCTCTCCCTACCTGCTCCCTCCCGCTCTGCCACTGCATTCCAGTCAGTTGAATTGGACATGGAGGTTCCATTACTGTTTTCTAATCATTTCCATATTGCTACCAAAGCCAGCAGCAAGTAATCAGCTTTGAACATTGTCTGGTGATGAGATTGAAGACATGTTTTGGAAAATAAACAGAAACAGAATGATGCTTGAACCTTCTGGATGAAGAGCATCTCTAAGTGTTGCAAAGTGTTGATTAAAGTTTCATAGAGACATATCCGCTATCCACTCACAGCCTATATTATTATAACTGTCATTGTAATTGAGGAAGTGAATGATAAACAGCTAGATCATATGTGTTTTAATTCAATCTCTCCCCCTTTAGTAATATGGGCCATCTTTACATCTCATATTAAAGCCATTCATATCAGCACCAAGGCCTCAATCCTAATAAAAGGATAGATTTAATCACAGCAATGCCTGCCGCTGTCACACATTACCAATTGGAATTGTATGACCAAATTCAAGCACCATTTTGAGACAGGGTGGAAGGAAATTAGCTGTTTTACAGAGACATTTTCACATAGGATGGAGAGAAATGCTTGAAGTTTGTAATATGATCATCTGAGCAGACTGACTAACAAAATTCAATGGGGGCCACTTCCAGGTTTAGAATTAGACTAACACCCATCGAACAAGGCACAGCAGCAATAAGGTTGTGATAGGGTTGTGATGTTGGTCTCACCTATCAGTCCCTAAAGATCATCAAGGCACAGCAGCAATAAGGTTGTGATGTTGTTCACTCATTCATCCCTAGAGGTTCCATCAAGGCACAGCAGCAATAAGGTTGTGATTTGGTCTTCACCTATCTGTCCCTAGAGGTTCCATCAAGGCACAGCAGCAATAAGGTTGTGATGTTGGTCTCCACCTATCTGTCCCTAAAGGTTCCATCTGCACAGCAGCAATAAGGTTGTGATGTTGGTTCACCTATCTTGTCCTTGAGGTTCCATCAAGGCACAGCAGCAATACGGTTGTGATGTTGGTTTCACCATTCGTCCCTAGAGGTTCCATCAGGCACAGCAGCAATAAGGTTGTGATGTTGGTTCTACCTATCTGTCCCTAGAGGTTCCACCAAGGCACAGCAGCAATAAGGTTGTGATGTTGTCTCCACCTATCTGTCCCTAAAGGTTCCATCAAGTCACAGCAGCAATAAGGTTGTGATGTTGGTCTCCACCTCTATTCGTCCCTAAAGACTCCATCAAGTTGCAGCAGCAATAAGGTTGTGATTTTGGTCTCCACCGTCTGTCCCTAAAGGTTCCATCAAGGCACAGCAGCAATAAGGTACAGATGTTGGTCTCCACCCATTCTGTCCCTAAAGGTTCCATCAAGGCACAGCAGCAATAAGGTTGTGATATTGGTCTCCACCTATCTGTCCCTAAAGGTTCCATCAAGGCACAGCAGCAATACGGTTGTGATTTTGGTCTCCACCTATCTGTCCCTAAAGGTTCCATCAAGTCACAGCAGCAATAAGGTTGTGATGTTATCTCCACCATTCGTCCCTAAAGGTTCCATCAAGGCACAGCAGCAATAAGGTTGTGATGTTGGTCTCCACCTATCTGTCCCTAAGGTTCCATCAAGGCACAGCAGCAATAAGGTTGTGATGTTGGTCTCCACCTATCTGTCCCTAAAGGTTCCATCAAGGCACAGCAGCAATAAGGTTGTGATGTTGGTCTCCACCTATCTGTCCCTAAAGACTCCATCAAGGCACAGCAGCAATAAGGTTGTGATTTTGGTCTCCAGGGATCTGTCCCTAAAGACTCCATCAAGGCACAGCAGCAATAAGGTTGTGATGTTGATTCCACCAATCACGATCCAAAGGTTCCCCCAAGACAGCTCCAATAAGGTTGTAATTTTGGTCTCCACCTATCAGTCCATAAAGACTCCATCAAGGCACAGCAGCAATAAGGTTGTGATCTTTGTTCCACCATCTGTCATTAAAGGTTCCATCAAGGCACAGCAGCAATAAGGAGTGATTTTTGGTCAAATAGGGTGCAATGTTCACCTATGACACCCAGTGTGAATGACAGCCACTTGCATCTAAATCTTGATGGGGGGAGAATGAAGGTGAATCCGATTACTTACCCTCTAAATTCCCCTATCCAATCAGTATTCCTCTTCACCAAATCACCATCCAAATTCCCCTAAGATACCCAATCAGCATTCCATCTCTTCACCAAATCACCATCCAACTTCCCCAAAGATACCTCCAATCAGCATTACATCTCATCTCTTTACGAAATCACCATCCAACTTCCCCCAAGATACCTCCAATCAGCATTCCATCTCTCTTTACCAAATCACAATCCTAAATCCCCGAGATACCTCCAATCAGCATTCCATCTTCTATGTGTAAGGGATTACTTTTTCACCAATGTTCCACCATAAAACAACTGTCAAAAGAAACCACCAATCAGCATTCCATCAATTATCACCAAATCATCATCCAAGATGTGAGAATCTGAGAATCCCCAAGATACCTCCAATGTTTCAGCATTCCATCTCTCTTCAGTTAAATCACCATCCACAAAACCCAAGATACCTCCAGATTGAAGCATTACATCCTGATTTTCTTCACCAAATCACCATCCAACCTTCCTCCCAAGGATGACTGTACAACAGAATCAGCATTCCATCCCCCTCGTCTTTACCGAAATCACCATCCAAATTCTCCCAAGATACCTCCAATCAGCCTTCCATCTCTGACTTTACCAAATCACCATCCAAATCTCCCCTGTCGGGCCGGGCCTCCAATCAGGTACCCTGTACAACAGATCAGGAGTTTGATCTCCAAATCCCCCATCTGGGCTTCCTCAGATAGCTTTCAGGAGTTGACTGTACAACAGAGATAACAGGAGTTTGATCTCCCATCTCCTCGTGCCGGGCCTTCCTCAGATCCAAATTGACTGTGTACATCTGGGATAACAGGAGATACTTCAACAGAGATAACAGGAGTTTGATTCCACCTCCTGCTGCCGGGCCTTCCTCAGATCCGAGTCAATGACTGTACAGCAAATAACAGGAGTTTATACAACAGAGATCAGGAGTTTGTTTCCCCATGTGTGTGTTGATTCTCAGATTCCCTGTTAATGTTCAACAGAGATAACAGGAGTTTGATAAAACATCTTGTGTCCTCAGATGAAACAAGCTGATAAGAACCAATAAAGGAGTATATTGCGTGCCGGCCTTCTAGATGATGAGTCTGAGAGATAACAGGAGTTGTTCAATCAGAGATAACAGAGTTTGTTCTCCCAGAATGGCCTTCTCAGATCCGTTGAGATGTTGGTACAACAGAGATAATAGGAGTTTGTTCCCCCAATTCACCATCGCCTCCTCAGTTAGCCAATTACTGTACAACAGAGATAACAGGAGTTGACTTACAACAGAGAAACAGGATTTGATGTCAGCGGTTATCTGGTTTGTACAACAGAGATAAATAAATAGATAATAGAGAAGTTTCCTGTACAACAGAGATATCTGGAGTTTGAACTCCCCACTTCCCCTCGTCATGCCGGGCCTCTCAGATCCGAGTCAGGAGTTGACTGTACAACAGAGATAACAGGAGTTTGATCTCTATCTCCCCCGTCGTGCCGGGCCTCAAATCCGAGCTAGAGTTGCCTGTACAACAGAGATAACAGGAGTTTGATCTCCTATCTCCCCCGCGTGCCGGGCCTTCCTGTGAGCCGAGCCAGGAGTTGACTGTACAATAGAGGAGATAACAGGAGTTTAATCTCCCACTTCCCCATGCCGTGCCGGGCCTTCCTCAGATCCGAGCCAGGAGTTGACGTACAACTAGAGGAGATAACAGGAGTTTACTGCACAACAGAGACAACGATTCCTCCACTTCCCCTGCCGTGCCGGGTCTCAGATCCGAGTCAGGAGTTGACTGTACAACAGAGATAACAGGAGTTTGATCTCCCACTTCCCCTGCCGTGCCGGGCCTCCTCAGATCCGAGCCAGGAGTTGACTGTACAACAGAGACAACAGAGATAACAGGAGTTTAAGTTCTCAGTTGGTAGAGCATGGCGCTTGTAACGCCAGGGTAGTGGTGATCCCCGGGCCTTCCTACGTAGAATGTATGCACACGCACTGTAAGTCAGGAGCGTTGACTGTACAACAGAGATAACAGGAGCTTGACTCCCATCTCCCCCGTCGTGCCGGGCCTTCTCAGATCCGAGCCAGGGGAGTTGACTGTAAACAGAGATAACAGAGTGATTGTTGATCGAAATCCCATCCCCTGTCGTGCCGCCTTCTCAGATCCGAGCCAGGGGAGTTGACTGTACAACAGAGATAACAGGATAACAACAGAGATAACAGGAGTTTGAACTCCGCATCTCCTCTCGTCGTGCCGGGCCTCTCAGATCCGAGTCAGGAGTTGACTGTACAACAGAGATAACAACAGAGAATCCATACTGGGCAGACGGGCAGAAGCTTCTTCTTTTCACTGTATCTGTAAGTTTTCTACAGCGCCTAGTAGCTACACTATGACTCTGACAACTTCTTGTATATTTCATGTCCTTAAAAGTTCACATCAAAGACTGGTGCTCAAACCCAGATTTTCATAAATGCTTTATTGTCAAGCAAAAGGCTGTCTGTAGTACAGAGACATCTAAAAGGATGTCAGAGCACCAGGTACGACTGTCTTCAGAAGTCATTACTTTAATGGCCATTCATACATTCTGTGCAGTTCTGGAGAGATAAGAGATTATGCTAATAGTATTACTATTGATGCTGGAGAGGAGAGGCCCGTACAGAAATCAGGTCTGTCTTCAGCCCAGGGGCAAGAGTAGCTATGCACACCCAGATTAATCAATACCACCTCTTATTGAAGCCATTATTCTATATGTGTCTGAAATGGGAATTATGTGAGATGAGAAAGAACAAGAACTCTCCCTGGCTGTCATCAAACAGTCAAGTCTCTAATGAGTTTACAGAGTTACAGAAAATCCTATTTCTGAGAATTACAGAGCTACGAAGCATAATAACAGTTATGTCATGTTTATGATGTGTCATGTATGCTTTATGAACATACAGACAGGTAACATAAATCATTTCCACATTTATGCAATTGTTAAGATATTTTTGGTCTCCATATCTTGGAGCATATTTGACGCAAAACCTCACAACGAAAACATCAGCTTGATGATCAAGACTAATATGGTGTTACTATGGGAACTCCTGAGAGTTTCCTGGTTCACATGAAAGAGCAAAAAAACAAAATCCACACAGTGTGGAGATGAAAGGTTGGAATATACACATGAGCACACACACACACACACACACACACACACACACACACACACACACACACACACACACACACACACAGACAGCGTATTCATCTGAGTAGATCCAATAGGGAAGTGGGAAATCGGAAACCTAGTCAGTTGCACAACTGAATGCATTCAACCAAAATACTCCCTTGCCATTACATTAATAAAGCCAATATCGAACTACGAAGCACTGCTGATGAAAGCAAGGCCTCGATTCAATCAGATTGAGTGTTAACCTGCGTTGGCAAACACCTGCTTAGCAGATGTTTTGGTGGTGTTGGAGGTGTAACTGTTGTAATGAGCTGACCAGTAGGTGAGCGGTTGCTCTTGTGTGTAACAAACCACTCCTCTCCTTATTATCCCTACCGCCTTAGAAGTTCAAAACGGCGATAGAGAGTGTCGGCTAATGCATGTTTTTGTCACACCCTGATCTGTTTCACCTGTCTTTGTAATTGTCTCCAACCCTCCAGGTGTCTTTCCCATTATCCTCCATGTATTTATACCTGTGTTCTCTGTTTTCCTGTTGCCAGTTCGTCTTGTTTGTCAAGTCAACCAGCGTTTTTATTCTCAACTCCTGCCTTTCCCAGTATAACGGCTTTCTTCCTGGAAGGGAGGCGGGCAAACGCAGCGTGGTTGGAGTTCATGTTCTTTAATAAGAGACACTTAACATGAACCAACTACAAAACAATAAATGTGAAAAACCGAACACAGTCTTATCTGGTGCATAGACACAAAGACAAGAAACAACCACTCCACAAATCCCTACACAAAACAGGCTACCTAAATATGGTTCCCAATCAGAGAAAATGACTAACACCTGCCTCTGATTGAGAACCATATCAGGCCAAACATAGAAATAGACAAACCAGACACATAACATAGAATGCCCACTCCAGCTCACGTCCTGACCAACACTAAAACAAGGAAAACACATACGAACGATGGACAGAACTTGACACCCAGTCTCTCTTTTCTCACCCTCCTGGTTTTGACCCTTGCCTACCCTGACCCTGGTCTATCATGAAGTAATGTCTGTCATCTCTGCTGATCTACCAGGTCACCAACCCTGGTCTATCATGAAGTAATGTCTGTCATCTCTGCTGATCTACTAGGTCACCAACCCTGGGCTATCATGAAGTAATGTCTGTCATCTCTGCTGATCTACTAGGTCACCAACCCTGGTCTATCATGAAGTAAATGTATTCATCTCTGTTGATTTGGGTACCCTTTATCATTACTAAGGCAAGTCTGTTGATTAAGGTCACCAACCCTGGTCTATCATGAAGTAATGTCTGTCATCTCTGTTGATCTACAGGTCACCAACCTGGTCTATCATGAAGTAATGTCTGTCATCTCTGTTGATCTACTAGGTCACCAGCCCTGGTCTATTTGAAGTAAATGTCAAGTCATCTCTGTTGATCTACTAGGTCACCAACCCTGGTCTATCATGATAACTGTCATCTCTGTTGATCTACAATCACAACCTGGTCATCATGAAGTAATGTCTGTCATCTCTGCTGATCTACTAGGTCACCAACCTGGTCTATCATGAAGTAATGTCTGTCATCTCTGTTGATCTACAAGGTCACCAACCCTGGTCTATCATGAAGTAAAATGTCTGTCATCTCTGTTGATCTACTAGGTCACCAACCCTGGTCTATCATGAAGTAGGTTAATGTCAGATTTATGTTTTTCATCTCTGTCTCCTCTCTGATCTACTAGGTCACCAACCCTGGTCTATCATGAAGTAAATGTCTGTGCCTCTCTGTCTCCTCTCTGATCTACTAGGTCTCTGTCAACTCCTGGTCCTGGTTCCCTCTGTCTCCCTCTCTGGAGCCTCAAGATGTGCTCTTCCTGTCTCCCTCTGGCTGTTTGCTCCCTCTCTGGCTCCCTCTGGCTGATCGCACTCTCTGGTCTCCCTCTCTGGTGTCAGTCTCCCTCATGTCTCCCTCTCTGTCTCCCCTCTCTCTGGCTGCCTCTCTGTCTCCCCTCTCTGTCTCCCTCTCTGTCTCCCTCTCTGTCTCCTCTCTGTCTCTGTCTCTCCTCTCTGGCTCCTCTCTCTCCTCTCTGTCTCCCTCTCTGGCTCCCTCTCTGTCTCCCTCTCTGTCTCCCTATCTGTATCCCTCCTGTCTCCTCTCTCTGTCTCCTCTGTCTCCCTCTCTCTCTGGCTCCCTCTCTGTCTCCCTCTCTCTCCCTCTCTGTCTCCCTCTCTGGCTGTCCCTCTGTCTCCCCCTCTGGCTGTCTCCTCTCTGGCTCCCTCTCTGGCTCCCTATCTGGTCTGTCTCTCTCTCTGTCTGGCTCCTCTCTGTCTCCCTCTCTGTCTCCCTCTCTGGCTCCTCTCTGTCTCCCTCTCTGTCTCTCCCTCTCTGTCTGGCTCTCTCTCTGTCTCCCTCTGGCTCCTCTCTGGCTCCCTCTCTGGCTCCCTCTCCCCTGGAGCTGTTCTCCTCGCCAGTACAGTAGTTGGTCCACTTCAAAGCCATCACTGGGCCTCTCCACCAGGCTGCTGAGGGCCTGTCTGATGCTCCCCTCATCCTCCTGCCTGTCCCTGGCTCCTTCAGGTAGTTATACACCCTCTGAAGACGGTTGAACCCAGCCGACTGGACACTGACCTGGGACAGACACAGGAGAGAGACTGGTGTCAACTCTGTCCACTAATCACACTCATCAGCCTGACATTGGCTGACATTTTGACAGTTTAAATGTTGTCCCGGCTCCCATAACATGCTCTCTATTTGATGTGATTACAGGAGGCAGGAAATTACATTGAACTTGTACTTCAGTGAAATATCATGCAACATTTGCATAGTGTGCATCGTGGGTAACCTCAAGCTAATCTTGAGCAGAACCAGGACGATTGTTGCTAAAGCAGGTGAACAGACATCCAGACAGAATAACAGCACTTCTGGCATTTACATTTTTAGTCATTTAACAGACACTCTTATCCAGAACAGCTTAAAGTAGTGAGTGCATAAATTCTTCGTACGGTTCCCCCTTGAATTTACCTCCACAACCCTGGGGGGTTGCAAGCTCCATGCCTCATCAATGAGACACATTACCACAAATGACCACTGTGTACCTGTTAGAAACAAGAGTAGTCCATTTGTCCCTGAATGCTTTCAACACAATGCACAATGGATGCTGTGAGAGATAAGAGTATTACTAAAATCTGTCTGTCCAATAGAATGGAAAGATAGTTATTTCGCTGGAGACATACAGTGTCACTAGCCAGTGCTAAGCTGCCTAAGTGTCTGTGTGTGCTGTCATCATGGGTGTTCCGCTGCCATGTGAGCCAGCAGGAAAAGATATAGGTCCATTGGGTGGGCTCTCGTGAATTTGACGAGGATGTGGGCCTCAAGAAACTCCTGGTATCATATACCAAAGTCCACATCTTCCACTAGGAGACAACACAACTCCAACAGTCCAACACATCAGACATTAAAATGAACTGTTTTCTAATGCCCAGAACACATAGTCCTGGGCTGTCATGGGACAACTGTCAAGTCTCTATTGAGATCTATTGAGATTCACTGCAGTGTTTTCTGGAGACGCTACAGTCAGAGAAAACGACATTTAGAAAAATACATCTGATCCTTCCTGTCTTCCCTGGACGCCTACCAGATACTATTTATGGAGTTAATATTGTGATGTAAAGAGAATGTCTACTGTACTTTGGCTTGTCCAGTTATCTGATAATGGTCCCTATCAGGTCTATAAATCTGGTGAAACCTCTATCCCAGAGAAATGAAACCATTAGGATCTCAGATGGGACTTTATGGATGTTCTGGGGTTGTCTGGGGGAGAGGAAAGCCCAGAAGCGTAATTCATTTTCACCTAAAAGTACCATCACATTTGGGGCTATATGGTATTTTTGTCTATAGTGATCTTGGAGATGACCCTGGGGCCTCAGACAAAGCTTCAGATCAACATAAATGTGTTTGGTTGGCCATAGTTGTATGTTCAGAGTTTTCTGTCCATAGCTCAGTTGTGTGTTCATTAGTTGTGTTCATAATTTATTATTTTTACAGGAGTCCCATTAAGACCAAGGTCTCTTTCAGAAGGGAACCCTGCATCTTACAATTATACACAATTTATACACTAGAAAATACCCCAGAGAATACACTAGAAATACCAAATAAACAGCTTTAAAAAGTTCAAGAGAATACAAAAAACACACTGGAAGGAAAATAATCACAGTCCTCGACAGAGAGGTCCTCAATCAGCAGAGAGGTCCTCAATCAGCAGAGAGGTCCTCAATCAGCAGAGGTCTTCAATCAGCAGAGGTCCTCAATCAGCAGAGGGTCCTCAATCAGCAGAGAGGTCTCAATCAGCAGAGAGGTCCTCAATCAGCAGAGGTCCTCAATCAGCAGAGAGGTCCTCAATCAGCAGAGAGGTCTTCAATCAGCAGAGAGGTCCTCAATCAGCAGAGAGGTCCTCAATCAGCAGAGAGGTCTCAGCAATCAGCAGAGAGGTCTCAATCAGCAGAGAGGTCCTCAAACAGTAGAGAGAGGTCCTCAATCAGCAGAGAGATCTCAATCAGCAGAGAGGTTCTCAATCAGCAGAGAGGTCCAATCAAGCAGAGGTCCTCAATCAGCAGAGAGGTCCAATCAGCAATCAGCAGAGGGTCCTCAATCAGCAGAGAGGTCCTCAATCAGCAGAGAGGTTCTCAATCAGCAGAGAGGTCCCTAATAAGCAGAGAGGTCCTCAGTCAGCAGAGAGGTTCTCAGTCAGCAGAGAGGTTCTCAATCAGCAGAGGTCTCAATCAGCAGGAGGTCCTCAATCAGCAGAGAAGTTCTCAATCAGCAGAGAGGTCCCCAATCAGCAGAGAGGTCCTCAATCAGCAGAGAGGTTCTCAATCAGCAGAGAGGTCCCAATCAGCAGAGAGGTCGTCAATCAGCAGAGAGGTCCTCAATCAGCAGAGAGGTTCTCAATCAGCAGAGAGGTCTCAATCAGCCCAATCAGCAGAGAGGTAATCAATCAGCAGAGAGGTCTCAATCAGCAGAGAGGTCCTCAATCAGCAGAGAGGTTTCTCAATCAGCAGAGAGGTCCTCAATCAGCAGAGAGGTTCTCAATCAGCAGAGAGGTTCTCAATCAGCAGAGAGGTCCTCCAATCAGCAGAGAGGTTCTCAATCAGCAGGGAGGTAATCAATCAGCAGTTCTCAATCAGCAGAGAGTTCCTCAATCAGCAGAGAGAGGTTCTCCAATCAGCAGAGAGGTTCTCAATCAGCAGAGAGGTTCTCAATCAGCAGAGAGGTTATCAGTCAGCAGAGAGGTTCTCAATCAGCAGAGAGTCTGTAGCAACAGCACTTATAAGTCTGTAGCAACAGATGAAATTCCAGAGCTATCCATCCTTCTAACATTATAAGTGTCCTCAGAAGGCTGAAGTTAAGTTTAGCAATAAATGTGTAATTTGGCTTTGTCTTTTTCTTAGAGAGAATATTCAGGCCTAGCAAATGCTGTCTCATTATTATAATTCCATTCTAAGTCATCTCTGGCTTGAGGCTTCCTATGGAACAGATAGAAGATAGAAACAGCTAGGATTGTGAGAGGATTGATTGTCCTCTCTGGTATTGTTGCAGAGGCACAAGGGAGCCTAGTGAGTGTTAGAGTCTCCCTCCTCTCTCTCTCCCTCTCTCTCTCTTAACAGAAGTGTCTTGTATAGACTGAACTGGGCCCTCTCTTTATATGATTTTGGGGCAGGCATTCTGAGACACGGCAGTGAGCAGGTGGACCAATTCCAAATCTTCCTCCAGTCAAGATGAAGTGAGTGTCACCCTCTGGACGGTGACTGTCCTTAATGAGGCAGAACTTTCACTCTAGAGGTGGAAGCTACCACTGTGTCAGAAGGGTCTACACTGTGTCAGCAGGGTCTCCACTGTGTCAGCAGGGTCTGCACTGTGTCAGCAGGGTCTCCACTGTGTCAGAAGGGTCTCCACTGTGTCAGCAGGGTCTCCCACTGTGTCAGCAGGGTCTCCACTGTGTCAGCAGGGTCTCCACTGTGTCAGCAGGGTCTCCACTGTGTCAGCAGGGTCTCCACTGTGTCAGCAGGGTCTCCACTGTGTCAACAGGGTCTCCACTGTCAACAGGGTCTCACTGTGTCAACAAGGTCTCCACTGTGTCAGCAGGGTCTCACTATAAGACTGATGATAAGAGAGGGGCCATGCGTATTGCGTACACCAACACCCTGCATGAGTTGTCATACCCACAACTCATCTGATCGTTTACGATTGATGGAACTGTATAATCTAATTCATCTGATTGTTTACGATTGATGGAACTTTATAATGTAATTCCATTTTTGAGGATCTGTGATAGCAGACATCTTTACTACAGAGTAGATTATTTTGGTCCCTCTCCACCATCTCCTTCTCACTCTCTCTCCTCCTCGCTCCTCCTCTCTCCACCATCTCCTTCTCCCCTCTCTCTCTCCTCCTCTCTCCTCCATCTCTCTCCCTCCTCGCTCCTCCCTCCTCCACCATCTCCTTCTCCCTCTCTCTCCTCCATCTCCTTCTCCCTCTCTCTCTCCTCCTCTCTCTCCACCATCTCCTTCTCCCTCTCTCTCTCCTCCTCTTTCCACCATCTCCTTCTCCCTCTCCTCCCCTCCTCCTCTCTCCACCAACCCCTCTTCCTCTCTCCCTCCCTCCTCTCCTTCTCCCTCTCGCCCTCCTCCTCTCTCCACCATCTCCTCTCCCTCTCCTCCTCTCTCTCCACCATCTCCTTCTCCCTCTCTCCTCTCTATTCTCTTTCCACCATCCTTCTCTCTCTCCTTCCACTATTCCCATCTCCCTCTCTCTCCTCCTCTCTCTCCACCATCTCCTCCCTCTTCTCTCCTCTCTCTCCACCATCTCCTCTCCCTCTCTCTCCTCCTCTCTTTCCACCATCCTCATCTCTCTCTCCCTCTGCACCTCCTCCGTACCTCTTCCACCATCTCCTTCTCTCTCCACCATCTCCCTTCTCCCTCTTCTCTCCTCCTCTCTCCACCACTCTCTCCCTCTCTCTCTCCTCCTATTTCCACCATCTCCTTCTCCCTCTCTCCTCCGCGCTCCTC
>NW_026281483.1:0-608 GCF_023373465.1 Oncorhynchus keta
TTACTGGGAGAGTTGAACGAGGTAACTAAAAGCAACGCCTCTGCTTCATATTAATACAGTTACTGGGAGAGTTGAACGAGGTAAACTAAGCAACGTCTGCTTCATATTAATACAGTTACTGGGAGAGTTGAACGAGGTAACTAGGCAACGCCTGCTTCATATTAATACAGTTACTGGGAGAGTTGAACGAGGTAACTAAGCAACGCCTGCTTCATATTAATACAGTTACTGGGAGAGTTGAACGAGGTAACTAAGCAACGTCTGCTTCATATTAATACAGTTACTGGGAGAGTTGAACGAGGTAACTAAGCAACGTCTGCTTCATATTAATACAGTTACTGGGAGAGTTGAACGAGGTAACTAAGCAACGTCTGCTTCATATTAATACAGTTACTGGGAGAGTTGAACGAGGTAACTAAGCAACGTCTGCTTCATATTAATACAGTTACTGGGAGAGTTGAACGAGGTAACTAAGCAACGCCTGCTTCCATATTAATACAGTTACTGGGAGAGTTGAACGAGGTAACTAAGCAACGTCTGCTTCATATTAATACAGTTACTGGGAGAGTTGAACGAGGTAACTAAGCAACGTCTGCTTGACATAATAC
>NW_026281484.1:0-5424 GCF_023373465.1 Oncorhynchus keta
GATCCCCGCCTTGTCCACACAATGGTCTGGATGTCTCAGGGGTTGGATCCACCACCTTGTCCACACAATGGTCTGGATGTCTCAGGGTGGAAACGGATCTCCCAGGATCACACGGTGAGAAGATCTGCAACAAACAATTATAGTCACTACAAAAACACACAAAAAAAAAGGGATGGGATGAGACTCAATTTCGCTTTCAACCCAGCAGGCAAAAACCACTTCCAATTGACGTCATTACAACATCAATATCTTATTGTCAAACACGTTGTAATGATGTCATTTCAAACCGCTTGCCCACGGGGGATAGAGATGGAAATAGGTGTTGCCATTGCTGTGTTCAATCCATGCTGACTTCACGCTGCAGTGGGCAGCAGTCACAACCCATTGCTGTGTTCAATACCAGGCTGACTTCACGCTGCAGGGCAGCAGTCACAACCCATTGCTGTTCAATACCAGGCTGACTTCACGCTGCAGTGAGTCACAACCTGCATTGCTGTGTTCAATACTAGGCTGACTTCACGCTGCAGTGAGCAGCAGTCACAACCCATTGTTGATCAGAGAGCCCGAGAAATCCAGTGTAGTCCTGGAGGGACACCTGCAGGCGGCGTAACCAGACATCACAGGCTCCTCCCCCGTTGTGATGTGGGCGTAACCAGACACCACAGGCTCCTCACCGTGACGATGTGGGCGTAACCAGACACCACAGGCTCCTCATCGTTGACGATGCGGGCGTAACAGACACCACAGGCTCCTCACCATTGACGATGTGGGCGTAACCAGACACCACAGCCTCCTCCCCGTTGACAATGCGGGCGTAACCAGACACCACAGCCTCCTCCCCGTTGACAATGCGGGCGTAACCAGACACCACAGGCTCCTCACCGTTGACGATGCGGGCGTAACCAGACACCACATGCTCCTCATCGTTGACGATGCGGGCGTAACCAGACACCACAGGCTCCTCACCATTGACGATGTGGGCGTAACCAGACACCACAGCCTCCTCCCCGTTGACAATGCGGGCGTAACCAGACACCACAGGCTCCTCCCCGTTGACAATGCGGGCGTAACCAGACACCACAGGCTCCTCCCCGTTTACAATGTGGGCATAACCAGACACCACAGGCTCCTCCCCATTGACGATGTGGGCGTAACCAGACACCACAGGCTCCTCATCATTGACGATGCGGGCGGAACCAGACACCACAGGCTCCTCATCGTAGACGATGTGGGCGTAACCAGACACCACAGGCTCCTCCCCGTTGACGATGTGGGCGTAACCAGACACCAACAGGGTCCTCCCCGTTGACGATGTGGGTGTAACCAGACACCAACAGGGTCCTCCCCGTTGACGATGTGGGCGTAAACAGACAGAGCGGTATGAAGTCCTGTTAGTTATCTGACAAAACTTGGGTTCTTGACTATCCTGGTTTAAATATATACCATGACAATCCCCTTCAAAAAAAAGTCTACTGATATAAAAATAATATTTACTGTTTACATTATGTGACTATTTCAATAGAGGCGTCATACAGTGATGTCATACATTGATGTCATACAGTGATGTCATACAGTGGCGTCATACAGTGATGTCATACAGTGGCGTCATACAGTGGCGTCATACAGTGATGTCATACAGTGATATCATACAGTGATGTCATACAGTGGCGTCATACAGTGATGTCATACAGTGATGTCATACAGTGGCGTCATACAGTGATGTCATACAGTGATGTCATACAGTGGCGTCATACAGCGGCGCCATACAGTGATGTCATACAGTGATGTCATACAGTGATGTCATACAGTGATGTCATACAGTGGCGTCATACAGTAATGTCATACAGTGATGTCATACAGTGATGTCATACATCTCAACACGGAGACGTAGATCCTACATATGGAACGTTTTAGACAACAACAAAAAAACATCTAAAGCTTCTTGTAGGCCGCTCCAACGAAGGCCAGGGAGAGGATCCACAGGGCGATAGATGTTTTCAGCTTGATGGAGACAGACTCACCGAGGGGCTTTTATACAGGAAGCACAGAGTTGCGGTCAGGATGTCTTATCTGGGCTCTGTGGGATCATGTACACGTTGCAGAAGGAGGCTGGCGTGAACTTTCCAATAGAATCGAGACACCCTCTTCCCAGACCTTGAAATGGACAAGCCCTCTGACATACAGTATATGTCAACTTATGGACAAACCGTCCATAACTGGAGTTATTACTGTTGAGACATATCACTGGAGTTATTACTGAGTTATTACTGTTGAGACATATCACTGGAGTTATTACTGAGTTATTACTGTTGAGACATATCACTGGAGTTATTACTGTTGAGACATATCACTGGAGTTATTACTGTCGAGACATATCACTGGAGTTATTACTGTCGAGACATATCACTGGAGTTATTACTGTTGAGACATATCACTGGAGTTATTACTGTCGAGACATATCACTGGAGTTATTACTGTCGAGACATATCACTGGAGTTATTACTGAGTTATTACCGTTGAGACATATCACTGGAGTTATTACTGTCGAGACATATCACTGGAGTTATTACTGTTGAGACATATCACTGGAGTTATTACTGAGTTATTACTGTCGAGACATATCACTGGAGTTATTACTGAGTTATTACTGTTGAGACATATCACTGGAGTTATTACTGAGTTATTACTGTCGAGACATATCACTGGAGTTATTACTGTCGAGACATATCACTGGAGTTATTACTGTCGAGACATATCACTGGAGTTATTACTGACGAGACATATCACTGGAGTTATTACTGTTGAGACATACTGGAGGGCTACTGTCGAGACATCACTGGGAGTTATTACTGTCGAGACATATCACTGAGTTATTACCATTGAGATATATCACTACAGTTATTACTGTCGAGACATATCACTGGAGTTATTACTGAGTTATTACCGTTGAGACATATCACTGGAGTTATTACTGTCGAGACATATCACTGGAGTTATTACTGTTGAGACATATCACTGGAGGTATTACTGTCGAGACATATCACTGGAGTTATTACTGTCGAGACATATCACTGGAGTTATTACCATTGAGATATATCACTACAGTTATTACCGTCGAGACATATCACTGGAGTTATTACTGTTGAGATATATCACTATACTTAATACTGTCGAGACATATCACTGGAGTTATTACTGTCGAGACATATCACTGGAGTTATTACCATTGAGAAATATCACTATAGTTATTACTGTCGAGACATATCACTGGAGTTATTACTGAGTTATTACTGTTGAGACATATCACTGGAGTTATTACTGTCGAGACATATCACTGGAGTTATTACTGAGTTATTACTGTTGAGACATATCACTGGAGTTATTACTGTCGAGACATAATACTGGAGTTATTACTGTCGAGACATATCACTGGAGTTATTACTGTCGAGACATATCACTGAAGTTATTACTGTTGAGACATATCACTGGAGTTATTACTGTCGAGACATATCACTGGAGTTATTACTGTCGAGACATATCACTGGAGTTATTACTGTCGAGACATATCACTGGAGTTATTACTGTTGAGACATATCACTGGAGTTATTACTGTTGAGACATATCACTGGAGTTATTACTGTCGAGACATATCACTGGAGTTATTACTGTCGAGACATATCACTGGAGTTATTACTGTTGAGACATATCACTGGAGTTATTACTGTCGAGACATATCACTGGAGTTATTACTGTCGAGACATATCACTGGAGTTATTACTGTTGAGACATATCACTGGAGTTATTACTGTCGTTGAGACATATCACTGGAGTTATTACTGTCGAGACATATCACTGGAGTTATTACTGTTGAGACATATCACTGGAGTTATTACTGTCGAGACATATCACTGGAGTTATTACACGTTGAGACATATCACTGAGTTCGAGACATATACTGGAGTTATTATTGAGACATATCACTGATATTACACTACTACTTATTACTGTCGAGACATATCACTGGAGTTATTACATGCATCGAGACATATCACTACAGTTATTACTGTTGAGATATATCACTATAGTTATTACTGTCGAGACATATCACTGGAGTTATTACTGTCGAGACATATCACTGGAGTTATTACCATTGAGAAATATCACTGGAGTTATTACTGTTGAGACATATCACTGGAGTTATTACTGAGTTATTACTGTTGAGACATATCACTGTTATTACTGAGTTATTACTGTTGAGACATATCACTGGAGTTATTACTGTTGAGACATATCACTGGAGTTATTACTGTCGAGACATAATACTGGAGTTATTACTGTCGAGACATATCACTGGAGTTATTACTGTCGAGACATATCACTGGAGTTATTACTGTTGAGACATATCTCTGGAGTTATTACTGTCGAGACATATCACTGGAGTTATTACCATTTAGATATATCACTATAGTTATTACTGTCGAGACATATCACTGGAGTTATTACTGTCGAGACATATCACTGGAGTTATTACTGTCGAGACATATCACTGGAGTTATTACTGTCGAGACATATCACTGGAGTTATTACTGTCGAGACATATCACTGGAGTTACTACTGTTGAGACATATCACTGGAGTTATTACTGTTGAGACATATTACTGGAGTTATTACTGTCGAGCCATATCACTGGAGTTATTACTGTCGAGACATATCACTGGAGTTATTACTGTTGAGACATATCACTGGAGTTATTACTGTCGAGACATATCACTGGAGTTATTACTGTCGAGACATATCACTGGAGTTATTACCATTGAGATATATCACTATAGTTATTACTGTCGAGACATATCACTGGAGTTATTACTGTCGAGACATATCACTGGAGTTATTACTGAGTTATTACCGTTGAGACATATCACTGGAGTTATTACTGTCGAGACATATCACTGGAGTTATTACTGTTGAGACATATCACTGGAGTTATTACTGTCGAGACATATCACTGGAGTTATTACTGTTGAGATATATCACTATACTTAATACTGTCGAGACATATCACTGGAGTTATTACTGTCGAGACATATCACTGGAGTTATTACCATTGAGATATATCACTATAGTTATTACTGTCGAGACATATCACTGGAGTTATTACTGAGTTATTACTGTTGAGACATATCACTGGAGTTATTACTGTTGAGACATATCACTGGAGTTATTACTGTCAAGACATATCACTGGAGTTATTACTGAGTTATTACTGTTGAGACATATCACTGGAGTTATTACTGTTGAGACATATCACTGGAGTTCTTATTCCTGATAACAACTGATCCCTAGTGCTCAGAATCCTTTGTCTGATGTTTCTGGACAGCTGTGGATCGCTGAAAGAGATGGGTCTCATGGGACAGGCCACTAGCT
>NW_026281485.1:0-7500 GCF_023373465.1 Oncorhynchus keta
ACATAGACACACAAACACACACACACAGACACATAGACACACAACACACACACACACAGACACATAGACACACAAACACACACACACAGACACATAGACACACAACACACACACACAGACACATAGACACACAAACACACACACACAGACACATAGACACACAAACACACACACACACACGAGACATAGACACACAAACACACACACACAGACACATAGACACACAAACACACACACACAGACACATAGACACACAAACACACACACGACACAGACACACACACACACACACAGACACATAGACACACAAACACACACACACAGACACTGAGACACACACACACACACACACACAGACACATAGACACACAAACACACACACGACACGAGACACACACACACACACACACTCACACAGACACACTCACACAAAGACACATAGACACACAAACACACACACACAGACACACTCTACACGCAGACACATAGACACACAAACACACACAGACAGAGACACACACACAGACACACAGACACACTACACACAGACACACACATCACACACAGACACATAGACACACAAACACACACACAGACAGAGACACACACACACGACGCACAGACACACACGCACGCACACAGACACACACTCACACGAAGACACATAGACACACAAACACACACACACAGACACACACGCACACGCACACACATACACTCTCTCTCTCTCAATTCCATTTAAGGGATTTATTGGCATGGAAACATATGTTAACATTGCCAAAGCAAGTGAAATAGATAATATACAAAAGTGAAACAAACAATAAAATATGACAGTAAACATTACACTCACAAAAGTTCCAAAATAATAAAGACATTTCAAATGTCGATATACAGTGTTGTAATGATATGCACATGTTTAAAGTACAACATGGAAAATAAATAAATGTAAATATAGTTTGTATTTACAATGGTGTTTGTTCTTCACTGGTTGCCCTTTTCTCGTGGCAACAGGTCACACATCTTGCTGCAGTGATGGCAGACTCTGGTATTTCAACCAGTAGATAGGGGGGTTAATCACATTTAGTTTTTTTTTTGTGGGTCTGTGTAATCTGAGAGAAATATGTGTCTCTAATATAGACATACATTTAGTCAGAGGTTAGGAAGTGGAGCCTAGTTTCCACCTCATTTTGTGGGCAGTGAGCAATAGCCTGTCTCTCTTGAGAGCCATGTCTGCCTAAGGCTTAATTCTTTCAATAGCAAGGCTATTCCTCACTGAGTCTGTACATAGTCAAAGCTTTCCTTAAGTTTAATTGTCACAGTGGTCAGGTATCTACACTGTGTACTCTCTGTAGTAAATAAATAGCATCTCTAGCTTGCTCTGTTTTTTTAAAAAAATTCTTTCCAATGTGTCAAGTAATTATCTTTTTGCTTTCTCATGATTTGGCTGGGTCTTATTGTGTTGCTGTCCTGGGGCTCTGTGGGGTGTGTTTGTGTTTGTGAACAGAGCCCCAGGACCAGCTTGCTTAGGGGACTCTTCTCCAGGTTCATCTCTCTGTAGGTGATGGCTTTGTTATGGGAAGGTTTGGGAATCACTTCCTTTAGGTGGTTGTAGAATTTAACAGCTCTTTTCTGGATTTTGATAATTAGGGGTATCAGCCTAATTCTGCTCTGCATGCATTATTTGGTGTTTCACAATGTACACAGGATATTTTTTTGCAGGATTCTGCATGTAGAGTCTCAATTTGGTGTTTGTCCCATTTAGTGAATTATTGGTTGGGTGAGCGGAACCAATGGGTTATGTAACTGATTCATATATTTTTAGCCAGATCCTAATTGGTATGTCAAATTCGATGTTCTTTTTGATGGCATAGAAGGCCCTTCTTGAAAATCAAATCAAATCCAATTTTATTTTTCACATACACATGGTTAGCAGATGTTAATGCGAGTGTAGCGAAATGCTTGTGCTTCTAGTTCCGACAATGCAGTAATTTTTATTTTTATTTTATTTTTTTTTTATTTCACCTTTATTTAACCAGGTAGGCTAGTTGAGAACAAGTTCTCATTTGCAACTGCGACCTGGCCAAGATAAAGCATAGCAGTGTGAACAGACAACACAGAGTTACACATGGAGTAAACAATTAACTAGTCAATAACACAGTAGAAAAAAATGGGCAATCTATATACAATGTGTGCAAAAGGCATGAGGAGGTAGGCGAATAATACAATTTTGCAGATTAACACTGGAGTGATAAATGATCAGATGGGCATGTACAGGTAGAGATATTGGTGATATTGGTGTGCAAAAGAGCAGAAAAGTAAATAAATAAAAACAGTATAAAAACAGTATGGGAATGAGGCAGGTGAATAAGGGTGAGCTATTTACCTATAGACTATGTACAGCTGCAGCGATCGTGGTTAGCTGCTCGGATAGCTGATGTTTGAAGCTGGTGAGGGAGATAAAAGTCTCCAACTTCAGCATTTTTGCAATTCGTTCCAGTCACAGGCAGCAGAGTACTGGAACGAAAGGCGGCCAAATGAGGTGTTGGCTTTAGGGATGATCAGTGAGATACACCTGCTGGAGCGCGTGCTACGGATGGGTGTTGCCATCGTGACCAGTGAACTGAGATAAGGCGGAGCTTACCTAGCATGGACTTGTAAATGACCTGAGCCAGTGGGTCTGGCGACGAATATGTAGTGAGGGCCAGCCGACTAGAGCATACAAGTCGCAGTGGTGGGTGGTATAAGGTGCTTTAGTGACAAAACGGATGGCACTGTGATAGACTGCATCCAGTTTGCTGAGTAGAGTGTTGGAAGCCATTTTGTAGATGACATCGCCGAAGTCGAGGATCGGTAGGATAGTCAGTTTTACTAGGGTAAGCTTGGCAGCGTGAGTGAAGGAGGCTTTGTTGCGGAATAGAAAGCCGACTCTGGATTTGATTTTTGATTGAGATGTTTGATGAGTCTGGAAGGAGAGTTTGCAGTCTAGCCAGACACCTAGGTACTTATAGATGTCCACATATTCAAGGTTGGAACCATCCAGGGTGGTGATGCTAGTCGGGCATGCAGGTGCAGGCAGCGATCGGTTGAAAAGCATGCATTTGGTTTTACTCGCGTTTAAGAGCAGTTGGAGGCCACGGAAGGAGTGCTGTATGGCATTGAAGCTCGTTTGGAGGTTTGATAGCACAGTGTCCAATGACGGGCCGAAAGTATATAGAATGGTGTCGTCTGCGTAGAGGTGGATCAGGGAATCGCCCGCAGCAAGAGCAAACATCATTGATATATACAGAGAAAAGAGTCGGCCCGAGAATTGAACCCTGTGGCACCCCCATAGAGACTGCCAGAGGACCGGACAGCATGCCCTCTGATTTGACACACTGAACTCTGTCTGCAAAGTAATTGGTGAACCAGGCAAGGCAGTCATCCGAAAACCGAGGCTGTTGAGTCTGCCGATAAGAATTTGGTGATTGACAGAGTCGAAAGCCTTGGCGAGGTCGATGAAGACGGCTGCACAGTACTGTCTTTTATCGATGGCGGTTATGATATCATTTAGTACCTTGAGTGTGGCTGAGGTGCACCCGTGACCGGCTCGGAAACCAGATTGCACAGCGGAGAAGGTACGGTGGGATTCGAGATGGTCAGTGACCTGTTTGTTGACTTGGCTTTCGAAGACCTTAGATAGGCAGGGCAGGATGGATATAGGTCTATAGCAGTTTGGGTCCAGGGTGTCTCCTCCTTTGAAGAGGGGGATGACTGCGGCAGCTTTCCAATCCTTGGGGATCTCAGACGATATGAAAGAGAGGTTGAACAGGCTGGTGATAGGGGCTGCGACAATGGCGGCAGATAGTTTCAGAAATAGCGGGTCCAGATTGTCAAGCCCAGCTGATTTGTACGGGTCCAGGTTTTGCAGCTCTTTCAGAACATCTGCTATCTGGATTTGGGTAAAGGAGAACCTGGAGAGGCTTGGGTGAGGAACTACGGGGGGCGGAGCTGTTGGCCGAGGTTGGACCTTATAGACACAAGTGTACAGGGATAAAGAATATGTACATAAAGATATATGAATGAGTGATGGTACAGAGCAGCATAGGCAAGATGCAGTAGATGGTATCGAGTACAGTATATACATATGAGATGAGTATGTAAACAAAGTGGCATAGTTAAAGTGGCTAGTGATACATGTATTACATAAAGATGCAGTAGATTATATAGAGTACAGTATATACATATACATATGAGATGAATAATGTAGGGTATGTAAACATTATATTAGGTAGCATTGTTTAAAGTGGCTAGTGATATATTTTACATAATTTCCCATCAATTCCCATTATTAAAGTGGCTGGAGTTGAGTCAGTGTCAGTGTCAGTGTGTTGGCAGCAGCCACTCAATGTTAGTGGTGGCTGTTTAACAGTCTGATGGCCTTGAGATAGAAGCTGTTTTTCAGTCTCTCGGTCCCAGCTTTGATGCACCTGTACTGACCTCGCCTTCTGGACGATAACGGGGTGAACAGGCAGTGGCTCGGGTGGTTGTTGTCCTTGATGATCTTTATGGCCTTCCTGTGACATCAGGTGGTGTAGGTGTCAGCTCGTTCACAGCTTTGTGTAAGTTACCTGTGGCGCTGATGTTTAGGCCAAAGTCTGTATTGTTTTTTGTGTGCTCTAGGGCAACGGTGTCTAGATGGAATTTGTTTTTGTGGTCTTTGCGACTGGACCTTTTTTGGAACACCATTATTTTTGTCTAACTGAGATTCACTGTCAGGTCCCAGGTCTGACATAATCTGTGCAGAATATCTACGTGCTGCTGTAGGACTTGCTTGGTTGGGAACAGATCTAGGTGCTGCTGTAGGTCCTCCTTGGTTGGGAACAGATCTAGGTGCTGCTGTAGGTCCTCCTTGGTTGGGAACAGATCTACGTGCTGCTGTAGGTACTCCTTGGTTGGGAACAGATCTAGGTGCTGCTGTAGGTCCTCCTTGGTTGGGAACAGATCTAGGTGCTGCTGTAGGTCCTCCTTGGTTGGGAACAGATCTAGGTGCTGCTGTAGGTCCTCCTTGGTTGGGAACAGATCTACGTGCTGCTGTAGGTCCTCCTTGGTTGGGAACAGATCTACGTGCTGCTGTAGGTCCTCCTTGGTTGGGGAACAGATCTATGTGCTGTTACATTTACATTTACAGATTTAAGTCATTTGTAGACGCTCTTATCCAGAGCTCCTTACAACAGATTGGTGCATACACCTTAGGACATCCAGTGGGAACAGATCTAGGTGCATCTAGGTCTTTTTTTTGGGTTGGGAACAGATCTAGAAGGATTACTTGGGACCCTATCCTGGTTGGGTAGATCTAGGTGCTGCTGTAGGCCCTCCTTGGTTGGGAACAGATCTAGGTGCTGCTGTAGGTCCTCCTTGGTTGGGAACAGATCTAGGTGCTGCTGTAGGCCCTTCCTTGGTTGGGAACAGATCTAGGTGCTGCTGTAGGACCTCCTTGGTTGGGAACAGATCTAGGTGCTGCTGTAGGCCCTCCTTGGTTGGGAACAGATCAGTAGGACCTCCTTGGTTGGGAACAGATCTAGGTGCTGCTGTAGGACCTCCTTGGTTGGGAACAGATCTAGGTGCTGCTGTAGGCCCTTCCTTGGTTGGGAACAGATCTAGGTGCTGCTGTAGGACCTCCTTGGTTGGGAACAGATCTAGGTGCTGCTGTAGGCCCTCCTTGGTTGGGAACAGAAGCACCAGATTATCAGCAAACAGTAGACATTTGACTTCAGGTTCTGCTTCTATTCTAGTAGGGTGAGGCCGGGTGCTTCTATTCTAGTAGGGTGAGGCTTCTATTCTAGTAGGGTGAGGCCGGTGCTTCTATTCTAGTAGGGTGAGGCCGGGTGCTTCTATTCTAGTAGGGTGAGGCCGGGTGCTTCTATTCTAGTAGGGTGAGGCTATTCTAGTAGGGTGAGGCTGGGTGCTTCTATTCTAGTAGGGTGAGGGTGGGCTTCTATTCTAGTAGGGTGAGGCCGGGTGCTTCTATTCTAGTAGGGTGAGGCCGGGTGCTTCTATTCTAGTAGGGTGAGGCCGCTTCTATTCTAGTAGGGTGAGTGCTTCTATTCTAGTAGGGTGAGGCCGGGTGCTTCTATTCTAGTAGGGTGAGGCCGGGTGCTTCTATTCTAGTAGGGTGAGGCCGGGTGCTTCTATTCTAGTAGGGTGAGGCCGGGTGCTTCTATTCTAGTAGGGTGAGGCCGGGTGCTTCTATTCTGCAGACTGTTCTAGTGCCCTCGCCAATTCATCGATATATATGTTGAAGAGGATGGGGTTTAAGCTGCTTCCCTGTCTCACCCCACGACCCTGTGTGAAGAAATGTGTGTGTTTTTTGCGAGTTTTAACCGCACACTTGTTGTTTGTGTACATGGATTTTTGTAATGAGGTATGTTTTTCCCCCAACAGCACTTTGCATCAGTTTGTATAGGAGACCCTCGTGCCAAACTGAGTGAAAGCTGTCTTGAAATCAGCAAAGTATGTGAAGACTTGACTTTATTTTTGGTTTGTTTGTTGGCCCATTAAGGTGTGCAGGTTGAATATGTGGTCTGTTGTACGGTAATTTGGTTTAAAAAAATACAATTTGACATTTGCACAGTACATTGTTTTCGCTGAGGAAATGTATGACTCTGCTGTTAATGATAATGCAGAGGATTTTCCCAATGTTTCTGTTGACACATATCCCACGGTAGTTATTGGGGTCAAATTTGTCTCCACTTTTATGAATTGGGGTGATCAGTCCTTGGTTCCAAATATTGGGTAAGATGCCAGAGCTAAGGATGATGTTAAAGAGTTTTAGTGTAGCCAATTGAAATTCGTTGTCTGTATATTTGATCATTTCATTGAGGATACCATCAACACCACAGGTCTTTTTTGGGTTGGAGGGTTTTTATTTTGTCCTGTAGCTCATTCAATGTAATTGGAGAATCCAGTGTGTTCTGGTCGTCTTTAATAGTTGATTCTAAGATGTGTATTTGATCATGTGTATGTTTTTGCTGTTTGTTCTTTGTTATACAGCCAAACAGATTGGAGAAGTGGTTTACCCAGACATCTCCTTTTTGGATAAATAACTCTCTGTGTTGTTGTTTGTTTAGAGTTTTACAATTTTCCCAGAAGTGGTTAGATTCTATAGATTCTTCAATTACATTGAGCTGATTTCTGACCTGTATTTCTGTATGGTTTTAGTGATTCACCATAGTGAAGGCGTAGACTCAGGTTTTATTGGTCTCTATGTTGTTGGTTGGACAGGTTTCTCCCATTCTTTTTTTAGGTTTTTGCATTCTTCATCAAACCATTTGTCATTGTTGTTCATTTTCTTCGGTTGACTGCTATACATTATTTTCTTTACATTTTGTGTATTTAATAGGGAAGCTGAGAGGTCAAATATACAATGTAGGTTTCCTTCTGCTAAGTTCACACCTTCACTATTATAGAACAGATTGAATTTGTTGATGCCTAGTATTTTATAGTAGATTTCCACAATAATTT
>NW_026281485.1:10000-45000 GCF_023373465.1 Oncorhynchus keta
GAGGAAGCAGAAAGGCTTCATCTGTCTCTCTGTATCCCTGATACACACGCTCTGACAGGGCCCAAAGGCTGTCAGCACACACACATACACACATACACACACACACGCACTCACGCACACACGCACACACACGCACACACACACGCACACACACAAGTGCTTGAATATTATGTCTATCGACAACAAATACTATGTAGATATACTATCCAGTAGTTAGAGAAGCAGGTAGCCTAGTGGTTAGAGGGGCAGGTAGCCTAGTGGTTAGAGGGGCAGGTAGCCTAGTGGTTAGAGAGGCAGATAGCCTAGTGGTTAGAGAGACAGGTAGCCTAGTGGTTAGAGAGACAGGTAGCCTAGTGGTTAGAGAGGCAGGTAGCCTAGTGGTTAGAGAGGCAGGTAGCCTAGTCGTTAGAGCAGCAGGTATCCTAGTGGTTAGAGCAGCAGGTAGCCTAATGAGTAGAGCAGCAGGTAGCCTAGTGGTTCGAGGGGCATGTAGCCGAGTGGTTAGAGAGGCAGGTACCCTAGTGGTTAGAGCTGCAGGTAGCCTAGTGGTTAGAGCAGCAGGTAGCCTAGTGGTTAGAGCAGCAGGTAGCCTAGTGATTAGATCAGCAGGTAACCTAGTGGTTAGAGAGTCAGGTAGCCTATTGGTTAGAGCAGCAGGTAGCCTAGTGGTTTGAGGGGCAGGTAGCATTTTGGTTAGAGCAACAGTTAGCCTAGTGGTTTGAGCAACAGGTAGCTTAGTGGTTAGAGCAGCAGGTAGAGCAGCAGGTGCTCTAACCTAGTGGTTAGAGCAGCAGGTAACCAGGTGCTTAGAGAGGCAGGTAGCCTAGTTTTTAGAGCAGCAGGTAGCTCTAATGATTAGAGCGGAAGGTAGCCTAGTGGTTAGAGATGCAGGTAGCCTAGTGGTTAGAGATGCCGGTATCCTAGTGGTTAGAGAGGCAGGTAGCCTAGTGGTTAGAGAGACAGGTAGCCTAGTGATTAGAGAGGCAGGTATCCTAGTGGTTAGAGAGGCAGGTAGCCTAGTGGTTAGAGAGACTAAGGTAGCCTAGTGATTAGAGAGGCAGGTAGCCTAGTGGTTAGAGAGACAGGTAGCCTAGTGGTTAGAGAGTCAGGTAGCCTAGTGGTTAGAGAGTCAGGAAGCCTAGTGGTTAGAGCAGCAGGTAGCCTAGTGGTTAGAGAGGCAGGTAGCCTAATGGTTAGAGCAGCAGGTAGCCTAGTGGTTAGAGAGGCAGGTAGCCTAGTGGTTAGAGCAGCAGGTAACCTAGTGTTTAGAGAGGCAGGTAGCCTAGTGGTTAGAGAGGCAGGTAGCCTAGTGGTTAAAGCAGCAGGTAACCTAGTGGTTTGAGAGGCAGGTAGCCTAGTGGTTGGAGCAGCAGGTAGCCTAGTGGTTAGAGAGGCGGGTAGCCTAGTGGTTAGAGAGACAGGTAACCTAGTGGTTAGAGAGGCAGATAGCCTAGTGGTTAGAGAGGCAGGTAGCCTAGTGGTTAGAGAGGCAGGTAGCCTAGTGATTAGAGGGGCAGGTAGCCTAGTGGTTAGAGAGTCAGGTAGCCTAGTGATTAGAGAGACAGGTAACCTAGTGGTTAGAGAGGCAGGTAGCCTAGTGTTTAGAGGGGCAGGTAGCCTAGTGGTTAGAGCAGCAAGTAGCCTAGTGGTTAGAGAGGCAGGTAGCCTAGTGGTTAGAGCAGCAGGTAGCCTAATGATTAGAGCAGCAGGTAGCCTAGTGGTTCGAGGGGCATGTAGCCTAGTGGTTAGAGCAGCAGGTAGCCTAGTGGTTAGAGAGTCAGGTAGCCTAGTGGTTAGAGCAGCAGGCAGCCTAATGGTTAGAGGGGCAGGTCGCATTTTGGTTAGAGCAAAAGTTAGCCTAGTGGTTAGAGCAACAGGTAGCTTAGTGGTTAGAGCAGCAGGTAGCCATGTGCTTAGAGGGGCAGGTAGCCTAGTGGTTAGAGCAGCAGGTAGCCTAGTGGTTAGAGAGGCAGGTAGCCTAGTGATTAGAGAGGCAGGTAGCCTAGTGGTTAGAGAGGCAGGTAGCCTAGTGGTTAGAGAGACAGGTAGCCTAGTGATTCGAGAGGCAGGTAGCCTAGTGGTTAGAGAGACAGGTAGCCTAGTGGTTAGAGAGGCAGGTATCCTAGTGGTTAGAGAGGCAGGTAGCCTAGTGGTTAGAGAGGAAATAGCCTAGTGGTTAGAGAGGCAGGTAAAACATTCTTCCTGTCCTCTAATGTTTGTTCACGTACTGTTGACAGAGGAGGAACCATGCAGGTAGAACGATGCCAATTCACACCGTCACTCTGATGTACCACATGATAACATGCGTTGTGTGTGAGTGTGCGTGTGTGTGCACGTGAGAACGAGAGTGACTGTATGTGTGTGTTCATGTGTGTGTGTGTGAACGTGTGTGAGTGTTTGCGTGTGCGAGTGAGCGAGTGTGTGAGTGTGTGTGTGTGTGTGTGTGTGTGTGTGTGTGTGTGTGTGTGTGTGTGTGTGTGTGTGTGTGTGTGTGTGTGTGTGTGTGTGTGTGTGTGTGTGTGTGTGTGTGTGTGTGTGTGTGTGTGTGTGTGTGTGTGTGTGTGTGTGTGTGTGTGTGTGTGTGTGTGTGTGTGTGTGTGTGTGTGTGTGGTGGAGGATGGTGAGAGATTCATCAGGATTGGTAATTCTTTTGACAGACTTCCAAGGAGTCGTGTGGAAAGAAGAGCCCTGGGCCAAATGCAATAGCTCACATATGAACAGAACACAACACACACCACGTCCTTTGGCACGGGTATCAGAGAGAGGGCAACAGCACCATTTAACACAACAGAAGGAACAGAACAGGGAACTATCTTTCAATAACTCACAGAAAATCTGCTGAAATCATGAGGCCTTGTGCTGTTGTCCTTGTAGAATGCTAAGGGATGGCTTTCCACAGAGAGATTGAGGAGAAGCCTTATTCAGTTGTTCTGAAGATCTACACGCTGAGAAAAAAAGTGAAATCTAGAACCTGAAAGGGTTCTTCGGCTGTCACAACTAAAAAACGCTTTGAGAAAATGTATTTTTTCAAAGGCTCCAGGTAGAACTATTTTTGGTTCTAGGTAGAACCTACTTAGATTATAGGTAGAACAGTTTTTGGTGTACACAGACAGTGACTCTCCACCTAAACTCGAGTCAACTGATGAATCTGTGAAATTCTCCCCAGAAGTAGTATGACACAGTGACATCACTCCTCTAGACTAGTATATCTAGTAGTAGTATGACACAGACACAGTGACATCACTTCTCTAGACCAGTATATCTAGTAGTAGTATGACACAGACACAGTGACATCACTTCTCTAGACCAGTATATCTAGTAGTAGTATGACACAGACACAGTGACATCACTCCTCTAGACCAGTATATCTAGTAGTAGTATGACACAGTGACATCACTCCTCTAGACCAGTATATCTAGTAGTAGTATGACACAGTGACATCACTTCTCTAGACCAGTATATCTAGTAGTAGTATGACACAGTGACATCACTCCTCTAGACCAGTATATCTAGTAGTAGTATGACACAGTGACATCACTCCTCTAGACCAGTATATCTAGTAGTAGTATGACACAGTGACATCACTCCTCTAGACCAGTATATCTAGACCAGTATAGTAGTAGTATGACACAGTGACATCACTCCTCTAGACCAGTATATCTAGTAGTAGTATGACACAGTGACATCACTCCTCTAGACCAGTATATCTAGTAGTAGTATGACACAGTGACATCACTTCTCTAGACCAGTATATCTAGTAGTAGTATGACACAGTGACATCACTCCTCTAGACCAGTATATCTAGTAGTAGTATGACACAGTGACATCACTCCTCTAGACCAGTATATCTAGTAGTAGTATGACACAGACACAGTGACATCACTCCTCTAGACCAGTATATCTAGTAGTAGTATGACACAGACACAGTGACATCACTTCTCTAGACCAGTATATCTAGTAGTAGTATGACCAGTATATCTAGTAGTAGTATGACACAGTGACATCACTCCTCTAGACCAGTATATCTAGTAGTAGTATGACACAGTGACATCACTCCTCTAGACCAGTATATAGTAGTAGTATAGTGTAGACCAGATCACAGTGACATCACTCCTCTAGACCAGTATATCTAGTAGTAGTATGACACAGTGACATCACTCCTCTAGACCAGTATATCTAGTAGTAGTATGACACAGTGACATCACTTCTCTAGACCAGTATATCTAGTAGTAGTATGACACAGTGACATCACTTCTCTAGACCAGTATATCTAGTAGTAGTAAGACACAGTGACATCACTTCTCTAGACCAGTATATCTAGTAGTAGTATGACACAGTGACATCACTTCTCTAGACCAGTATATCTAGTAGTAGTAAGACACAGTGACATCACTCCTCTAGACCAGTATATCTAGTAGTAGTATGACACAGTGACATCACTCCTCTAGACCAGTATATCTAGTAGTAGTATGACACAGTGACATCACTCCTCTAGACCAGTATATCTAGTAGTAGTATGACACAGTGACATCACTCCTCTAGACCAGTATATCTAGTAGTAGTATGACACAGTGACATCACTCCTCTAGACCAGTATATCTAGTAGTAGTATGACACAGTGACATCACTCCTCTAGACCAGTATATCTAGTAGTAGTATGACACAGTGACATCACTCCTCTAGACCAGTATATCTAGTAGTAGTATGACACAGACACAGTGACATCACTCCTCTAGACCAGTATATCTAGTAGTAGTATGACACAGACACAGTGACATCACTTCTCTAAACCAGTATATCTAGTAGTAGTATGACACAGACACAGTGACATCACTCCTCTAGACCAGTATATCTAGTAGTAGTATGACACAGTGACATCACTCCTCTAGACCAGTATATCTAGTAGTAGTATGACACAGTGACATCACTCCTCTAGACCAGTATATCTAGTAGTAGTATGACACAGTGACATCACTTCTCTAGACCAGTATATCTAGTAGTAGTATGACACAGTGACATCACTTCTCTAGACCAGTATATCTAGTAGTAGTATGACACAGTGACATCACTCCTCTAGACCAGTATATCTAGTAGTAGTAAGACACAGTGACATCACTCCTCTAGACCAGTATATCTAGTAGTAGTATGACACAGTGACATCACTATGACCTCTAGACCAGTATATCTAGTAGTAGTATGACAGTGACAGACCAGTATATCTAGTAGTAGTATGACACAGTGACATCACTCCTCTAGACCAGTATATCTAGTAGTAGTAAGACACAGTGACATCACTCCTCTAGACCAGTATATCTAGTAGTAGTATGACACAGTGACATCACTCCTCTAGACCAGTATATCTAGTAGTAGTATGACAGTATACAGACACAGTGACATCACTCCTCTAGACCAGTATATCTAGTAGTGACACAGTGTATGACCAGTATATCTAGTAGTAGTAGTAAGACACAGTGACATCACTCCTCTAGACCAGTATATCTAGTAGTAGTATGACACAGACACAGTGACATCACTCCTCTAGACCAGTATATCTAGTAGTAGTAAGACACAGTGACATCACTCCTCTAGACCAGTATATCTAGTAGTAGTATGACACAGACACAGTGACATCACTCCTCTAGACCAGTATATCTAGTAGTAGTATGACACAGACACAGTGACATCACTCCTCTAGACCAGTATATCTAGTAGTAGTATGACACAGACACAGTGACATCACTCCTCTAGACCAGTATATCTAGTAGTAGTATGACACAGACACAGTGAAGATCATCCGTTGCTGTACAACTGTGTTTCATAGTTCTTCTAGTATCCTCTTGTTAGTTCAGCACCTGACTCACTTTAGAACATAACAGTATCACACATCAAACACTCTCTTCCAGTGTCTGTGTAGTGTGAGTGTGTGACATGCCTCAGGTTGGAATGTCTGAGAAAGGAAAGGTACCAGTATCTTACTGAATATGTGTACATAACTCCTGTTACCTGATGGAGTTCAACAGCTACACCATATTCACTGAATATGTGTACATAACTCCTGATACCAGTTCAACAGCTGCACCATCATTCACTGAATATGTGTACATAACTCCTGATACCTGATGGAGTTCAACAGCTGCACCATCATTCACTGAATATATACCAGTATATCTAGTACATAATCATTCACTGATACCTGATGGAGTTCAACAGCTACACCATCATTCACTGAATATGTGTACATAACTCCTGATACCTGATGGAGTTCAACAGCTGCACCATCATTCACTGAATATGTGTACATAACTCCTGATACCTGATGGAGTTCAACAGCTGCACCATCATTCACTGAATATGTGTACATAACTCCTGATACCTGATGGAGTTCAACAGCTGCACCATCATTCACTGAATATGTGTACATAACTCCTGATACCTGATGGAGTTCAACAGCTGCACCATCATTCACTGAATATGTGAACATAACTCCTGATACCTGATGGAGTTCAACAGCTGCACCATCATTCACTGAATATGTGTACATAACTCCTGATACCTGATGGAGTTCAACAGCTGCACCATCATTCACTGAATATGTGTACATAACTCCTGATACCTGATGGAGTTCAACAGCTGCACCATCATTCACTGAATATGTACATAACTCCTGTTACCTGATGGAGTTCATACCACATTCACTGAATATACCTGATGGAGTTCAACAGCTGCACCATCATTCACTGAATATGTGTACATAACTCCTGATACCTGATGGAGTTCAACAGCTGCACCATCATTCACTGAATATGTGTACATAACTCCTGATACCTGATGGAGTTCAACAGCTGCACCATCATTCACTGAATATGTGTACATAACTCCTGATACCTGATGGAGTTCAACAGCTGCACCATCATTCACTGAATATGTGAACATAACTCCTGATACCTGATGGAGTTCAACAGCTGCACCATCATTCACTGAATATGTGTACATAACTCCTGATACCTGATGGAGTTCAACAGCTGCACCATCATTCACTGAATATGTGTACATAACTCCTGATACCTGATGGAGTTCAACAGCTGCACCATCATTCACTGAATATGTGTACATAACTCCTGATACCTGATGGAGTTCAACAGCTGCACCATCATTCACTGAATATGTGTACATAACTCCTGATACCTGATGGAGTTCAACAGCTGCACCATCATTCACTGAATATGTGTACATAACTCCTGATACCTGATGGAGTTCAACAGCTGCACCATCATTCACTGAATATGTGTACATAACTCCTGATACCTGATGGAGTTCAACAGCTGCACCATCATTCACTGAATATGTGTACATAACTCCTGATACCTGATGGAGTTCAACAGCTGCACCATCATTCACTGAATATGTGTACATAACTCCTGATACCTGATGGAGTTCAACAGCTGCACCATCATTCACTGAATATGTGTACATAACTCCTGATACCTGATGGAGTTCAACAGCTGCACCATCATTCACTGAATATGTGTACATAACTCCTGATACCTGATGGAGTTCAACAGCTGCACCATCATTCACTGAATATGTGTACATAACTCCTGATACCTGATGGAGTTCAACAGCTGCACCATCATTCACTGAATATGTGTACATAACTCCTGATACCTGATGGAGTTCAACAGCTGCACCATCATTCACTGAATATGTGTACATAACTCCTGATACCTGATGGAGTTCAACAGCTGCACCATCATTCACTGAATATGTGTACATAACTCCTGATACCTGATGGAGTTCAACAGCTGCACCATCATTCACTGAATATGTGTACATAACTCCTGATACCTGATGGAGTTCAACAGCTGCACCATCATTCACTGAATATGTGTACATAACTCCTGATACCTGATGGAGTTCAACAGCTGCACCATCATTCACTGAATATGTGTACATAACTCCTGATACCTGATGGAGTTCAACAGCTGCACCATCATTCACTGAATATGTGTACATAACTCCTGATACCTGATGGAGTTCAACAGCTGCACCATCATTCACTGAATATGTGTACATAACTCCTGATACCTGATGGAGTTCAACAGCTGCACCATCATTCACTGAATATGTGTACATAACTCCTGATACCTGATGGAGTTCAACAGCTGCACCATCATTCACTGAATATGTGTACATAACTCCTGATACCTGATGGAGTTCAACAGCTGCACCATCATTCACTGAATATGTGTACATAACTCCTGATACCTGATGGAGTTCAACAGCTGCACCATCATTCACTGAATATGTGTACATAACTCCTGATACCTGATGGAGTTCAACAGCTGCACCATCATTCACTGAATATGTGTACATAACTCCTGATACCTGATGGAGTTCAACAGCTGCACCATCATTCACTGAATATGTGTACATAACTCCTGATACCTGATGGAGTTCAACAGCTGCACCATCATTCACTGAATATGTGTACATAACTCCTGATACCTGATGGAGTTCAACAGCTGCACCATCATTCACTGAATATGTGTACATAACTCCTGATACCTGATGGAGTTCAACAGCTGCACCATCATTCACTGAATATGTGTACATAACTCCTGATACCTGATGGAGTTCAACAGCTGCACCATCATTCACTGAATATGTGTACATAACTCCTGATACCTGATGGAGTTCAACAGCTGCACCATCATTCACTGAATATGTGTACATAACTCCTGATACCTGATGGAGTTCAACAGCTACACCATCATTCACTGAATATGTGTACATAACTCCTGATACCTGATGGAGTTCAACAGCTGCACCATCATTCACTGAATATGTGTACATAACTCCTGATACCTGATGGAGTTCAACAGCTGCACCATCATTCACTGAATATGTGTACATAACTCCTGTTACCTGATGGAGTTCAACAGCTGCACCATCATTCACTGAATATGTGTACATAACTCCTGATACCTGATGGAGTTCAACAGCTACACCATCATTCACTGAATATGTGTACATAACTCCTGATACCTGATGGAGTTCAACAGCTGCACCATCATTCACTGAATATGTGTATATAACTATTGATACCTGATGGAGTTCAACAGCTACACCATCATTCACTGAATATGTGTAAATAACTCCTGATACCTGATGGAGTTCAACAGCTGCACCATCATTCACTGAATATGTGTACATAACTCCTGATACCTGATGGAGTTCAACAGCTACACCATCATTCACTGAATATGTGTATATAACTCCTGATACCTGATGGAGTTCAACAGCTGCACCATCATTCACTGAATATGTGTACATAACTCCTGATACCTGATGGAGTTCAACAGCTGCACCATCATTCACTGAATATGTGTACATAACTCCTGATACCTGATGGAGTTCAACAGCTGCACCATCATTCACTGAATATGTGTACATAACTCCTGATACCTGATGGAGTTCAACAGCTGCACCATCATTCACTGAATATGTGTACATAACTCCTGTTACCTGATGGAGTTCAACAGCTGCACCATCATTCACTGAATATGTGTACATAACTCCTGATACCTGATGGAGTTCAACAGCTGCACCATCATTCACTGAATATGTGTACATAACTCCTGATACCTGATGGAGTTCAACAGCTGCACCATCATTCACTGAATATGTGTACATAACTCTTGATACCTGATGGAGTTCAACAGCTGCACCATCATTCACTGAATATGTGTACATAACTCTTGATACCTGATGGAGTTCAACAGCTGCACCATCATTCACTGAATATGTGTACATAACTCCTGATACCTGATGGAGTTCAACAGCTGCACCATCATTCACTGAATATGTGTACATAACTATTGATACCTGATGGAGTTCAACAGCTGCACCATCATTCACTGAATATGTGTACATAACTCCTGATACCTGATGGAGTTCAACAGCTGCACCATCATTCACTGAATACATGTACATAACTCCTGATACCTGATGGAGTTCAACAGCTGCACCATCATTCACTGAATATGTGTACATAACTCCTGATACCTGATGGAGTTCAACAGCTGCACCATCATTCACTGAATATGTGTACATAACTCCTGATACCTGATGGAGTTCAACAGCTGCACCATCATTCACTGAATATGTGTACATAACTCCTGATACCTGATGGAGTTCAACAGCTGCACCATCATTCACTGAATATGTGTACATAACTCCTGATACCTGATGGAGTTCAACAGCTGCACCATCATTCACTGAATATGTGTACATAACTCCTGATACCTGATGGAGTTCAACAGCTGCACCATCATTCACTGAATATGTGTACATAACTCCTGATACCTGATGGAGTTCAACAGCTGCACCATCATTCACTGAATATGTGTACATAACTCCTGATACCTGATGGAGTTCAACAGCTGCACCATCATTCACTGAATATGTGTACATAACTCCTGATACCTGATGGAGTTCAACAGCTGCACCATCATTCACTGAATATGTGTACATAACTCCTGATACCTGATGGAGTTCAACAGCTACACCATCATTCACTGAATATGTGTACATAACTCCTGATACCTGATGGAGTTCAACAGCTACACCATCATTCACTGAATATGTGTACATAACTCCTGATACCTGATGGAGTTCAACAGCTACACCATCATTCACTGAATACGTGAACATAACTCCTGATACCTGATGGAGTTCAACAGCTGCACCATCATTCACTGAATATGTGTACATAACTCCTGATACCTGATGGAGTTCAACAGCTGCACCATCATTCACTGAATATGTGTACATAACTCCTGATACCTGATGGAGTTCAACAGCTGCACCATCATTCACTGAATATGTGTACATAACTCCTGATACCTGATGGAGTTCAACAGCTGCACCATCATTCACTGAATATGTGTATATAACTCCTGATACCTGATGGAGTTCAACAGCTGCACCATCATTCACTGAATATGTGTACATAACTCCTGTTACCTGATGGAGTTCAACAGCTGCACCATCATTCACTGAATATGTGTACATAACTCCTGATACCTGATGGAGTTCAACAGCTGCACCATCATTCACTGAATATGTGTACATAACTCCTGATACCTGATGGAGTTCAACAGCTGCACCATCATTCACTGAATATGTGTACATAACTCCTGATACCTGATGGAGTTCAACAGCTGCACCATCATTCACTGAATATGTGTACATAACTCCTGATACCTGATGGAGTTCAACAGCTGCACCATCATTCACTGAATATGTGTACATAACTCCTGATACCTGATGGAGTTCAACAGCTGCACCATCATTCACTGAATATGTGTATATAACTCCTGATACCTGATGGAGTTCAACAGCTGCACCATCATTCACTGAATATGTGTACATAACTCCTGTTACCTGATGGAGTTCAACAGCTGCACCATCATTCACTGAATATGTGTACATAACTCCTGATACCTGATGGAGTTCAACAGCTGCACCATCATTCACTGAATATGTGTACATAACTCCTGATACCTGATGGAGTTCAACAGCTGCACCATCATTCACTGAATATGTGTACATAACTCCTGTTACCTGATGGAGTTCAACAGCTGCACCATCATTCACTGAATATGTGTACATAACTCCTGATACCTGATGGAGTTCAACAGCTGCACCATCATTCACTGAATATGTGTACATAACTCCTGATACCTGATGGAGTTCAACAGCTGCACCATCATTCACTGAATATGTGTACATAACTCCTGATACCTGATGGAGTTCAACAGCTGCACCATCATTCACTGAATATGTGTACATAACTCCTGATACCTGATGGAGTTCAACAGCTGCACCATCATTCACTGAATATGTGTACATAACTCCTGATACCTGATGGAGTTCAACAGCTGCACCATCATTCACTGAATATGTGTACATAACTCCTGATACCTGATGGAGTTCAACAGCTGCACCATCATTCACTGAATATGTGTACATAACTCCTGTTACCTGATGGAGTTCAACAGCTGCACCATCATTCACTGAATATGTGTACATAACTCCTGATACCTGATGGAGTTCAACAGCTGCACCATCATTCACTGAATATGTGTACATAACTCCTGATACCTGATGGAGTTCAACAGCTGCACCATCATTCACTGAATATGTGTACATAACTCCTGATACCTGATGGAGTTCAACAGCTGCACCATCATTCACTGAATATGTGTACATAACTCCTGATACCTGATGGAGTTCAACAGCTGCACCATCATTCACTGAATATGTGTACATAACTCCTGATACCTGATGGAGTTCAACAGCTGCACCATCATTCACTGAATATGTGTACATAACTCCTGATACCTGATGGAGTTCAACAGCTGCACCATCATTCACTGAATATGTGTACATAACTCCTGTTACCTGATGGAGTTCAACAGCTGCACCATCATTCACTGAATATGTGTACATAACTCCTGATACCTGATGGAGTTCAACAGCTGCACCATCATTCACTGAATATGTGTACATAACTCCTGTTACCTGATGGAGTTCAACAGCTGCACCATCATTCACTGAATATGTGTACATAACTCCTGATACCTGATGGAGTTCAACAGCTGCACCATCATTCACTGAATATGTGTACATAACTCCTGTTACCTGATGGAGTTCAACAGCTGCACCATCATTCACTGAATATGTGTACATAACTCCTGATACCTGATGGAGTTCAACAGCTGCACCATCATTCACTGAATATGTGTACATAACTCCTGATACCTGATGGCACCATCATTCACATCATGATCTGATGGGTTCTGTTCACTGAATATGTTCAACAGCTGCAGTTCATCTGCACCATCATTCACTGAATATGTGTACATAACTCCTGTTACCTGATGGAGTTCAACAGCTGCACCATCATTCACTGAATATGTGTACATAACTCCTGATACCTGATGGAGTTCAACAGCTGCACCATCATTCACTGAATATGTGTACATAACTCCTGTTACCTGATGGAGTTCAACAGCTGCACCATCATTCACTGAATATGTGTACATAACTCCTGATACCTGATGGAGTTCAACAGCTACACCATCATTCACTGAATATGTGTACATAACTCCTGATACCTGATGGAGTTCAACAGCTGCACCATCATTCACTGAATATGTGTATATAACTCCTGATACCTGATGGAGTTCAACAGCTACACCATCATTCACTGAATATGTGTAAATAACTCCTGATACCTGATGGAGTTCAACAGCTGCACCATCATTCACTGAATATGTGTACATAACTCCTGATACCTGATGGAGTTCAACAGCTGCACCATCATTCACTGAATATGTGTATATAACTCCTGATACCTGATGGAGTTCAACAGCTGCACCATCATTCACTGAATATGTGTACATAACTCCTGATACCTGATGGAGTTCAACAGCTGCACCATCATTCACTGAATATGTGTACATAACTCCTGATACCTGATGGAGTTCAACAGCTGCACCATCATTCACTGAATATGTGTAAATAACTCCTGATACCTGATGGAGTTCAACAGCTGCACCATCATTCACTGAATATGTGTATATAACTCCTGTTACCTGATGGAGTTCAACAGCTGCACCATCATTCACTGAATATGTGTACATAACTCCTGATACCTGATGGAGTTCAACAGCTGCACCATCATTCACTGAATATGTGTACATAACTCCTGATACCTGATGGAGTTCAACAGCTGCACCATCATTCACTGAATATGTGTACATAACTCTTGATACCTGATGGAGTTCAACAGCTGCATCATCATTCACTGAATATGTGTACATAACTCTTGATACCTGATGGAGTTCAACAGCTGCACCATCATTCACTGAATATGTGTACATAACTCCTGATACCTGATGGAGTTCAACAGCTGCACCATCATTCACTGAATATGTGTACATAACTATTGATACCTGATGGAGTTCAACAGCTGCACCATCATTCACTGAATATGTGTACATAACTCCTGATACCTGATGGAGTTCAACAGCTGCACCATCATTCACTGAATACATGTACATAACTCCTGATACCTGATGGAGTTCAACAGCTGCACCATCATTCACTGAATATGTGTACATAACTCCTGATACCTGATGGAGTTCAACAGCTGCACCATCATTCACTGAATATGTGTACATAACTCCTGATACCTGATGGAGTTCAACAGCTGCACCATCATTCACTGAATATGTGTACATAACTCCTGTTACCTGATGGAGTTCAACAGCTACACCATCATTCAATGAATATGTGTACATAACTCCTGATACCTGATGGAGTTCAACAGCTACACCATCATTCACTGAATATGTGTACATAACTCCTGATACCTGATGGAGTTCAACAGCTGCACCATCATTCACTGAATATGTGTACATAACTCCTGATACCTGATGGAGTTCAACAGCTGCACCATCATTCACTGAATATGTGTACATAACTCTTGATACCTGATGGAGTTCAACAGCTGCACCATCATTCACTGAATATGTGTACATAACTCCTGTTACCTGATGGAGTTCAACAGCTGCACCATCATTCACTGAATATGTGTACATAACTCCTGATACCTGATGGAGTTCAACAGCTGCACCATCATTCAATGAATATGTGTACATAACTCCTGTTACCTGATGGAGTTCAACAGCTGCACCATCATTCACTGAATATGTGTACATAACTCCTGATACCTGATGGAGTTCAACAGCTGCACCATCATTCACTGAATATGTGTACATAACTCCTGATACCTGATGGAGTTCAACAGCTGCACCATCATTCACTGAATATGTGTACATAACTCCTGATACCTGATGGAGTTCAACAGCTGCACCATCATTCACTGAATATGTGTACATAACTCCTGATACCTGATGGAGTTCAACTTCTACACCATCATTCACTGAATATGTGTACATAACTCCTGTTACCTGATGGAGTTCAACAGCTACACCATCATTCACTGAATATGTGTACATAACTCCTGATACCTGATGGAGTTCAACAGCTGCACCATCATTCACTGAATATGTGTACATAACTCCTGTTACCTGATGGAGTTCAACAGCTACACCATCATTCAATGAATATGTGTACATAACTCTGATACCTGATGGAGTTCAACAGCTACACCATCATTCACTGAATATGTGTACATAACTCCTGATACCTGATGGAGTTCAACAGCTGCACCATCATTCACTGAATATGTGTATATAACTATTGATACCTGATGGAGTTCAACAGCTACACCATCATTCACTGAATATGTGTAAATAACTCCTGATACCTGATGGAGTTCAACAGCTGCACCATCATTCACTGAATATGTACATAACTCCTGATACCTGATGGAGTTCAACAGCTACACCATCATTCACTGAATATGTGTATATAACTCCTGATACCTGATGGAGTTCAACAGCTGCACCATCATTCACTGAATATGTGTACATAACTCCTGATACCTGATGGAGTTCAACAGCTGCACCATCATTCACTGAATATGTGTACATAACTCCTGATACCTGATGGAGTTCAACAGCTGCACCATCATTCACTGAATATGTGTAAATAACTCCTGATACCTGATGGAGTTCAACAGCTGCACCATCATTCACTGAATATGTGTATATAACTCCTGTTACCTGATGGAGTTCAACAGCTGCACCATCATTCACTGAATATGTGTACATAACTCCTGATACCTGATGGAGTTCAACAGCTGCACCATCATTCACTGAATATGTGTACATAACTCCTGATACCTGATGGAGTTCAACAGCTGCACCATCATTCACTGAATATGTGTACATAACTCTTGATACCTGATGGAGTTCAACAGCTGCACCATCATTCACTGAATATGTGTACATAACTCTTGATACCTGATGGAGTTCAACAGCTGCACCATCATTCACTGAATATGTGTACATAACTCCTGATACCTGATGGAGTTCAACAGCTGCACCATCATTCACTGAATATGTGTACATAACTATTGATACCTGATGGAGTTCAACAGCTGCACCATCATTCACTGAATATGTGTACATAACTCCTGATACCTGATGGAGTTCAACAGCTGCACCATCATTCACTGAATACATGTACATAACTCCTGATACCTGATGGAGTTCAACAGCTGCACCATCATTCACTGAATATGTGTACATAACTCCTGATACCTGATGGAGTTCAACAGCTGCACCATCATTCACTGAATATGTGTACATAACTCCTGATACCTGATGGAGTTCAACAGCTGCACCATCATTCACTGAATATGTGTACATAACTCCTGATACCTGATGGAGTTCAACAGCTGCACCATCATTCACTGAATATGTGTACATAACTCCTGATACCTGATGGAGTTCAACAGCTGCACCATCATTCACTGAATATGTGTACATAACTCCTGATACCTGATGGAGTTCAACAGCTGCACCATCATTCACTGAATACATGTACATAACTCCTGATACCTGATGGAGTTCAACAGCTGCACCATCATTCACTGAATATGTGTACATAACTCCTGATACCTGATGGAGTTCAACAGCTGCACCATCATTCACTGAATATGTGTACATAACTCCTGTTACCTGATGGAGTTCAACAGCTGCACCATCATTCACTGAATACATGTACATAACTCCTGATACCTGATGGAGTTCAACAGCTGCACCACCATTCACTGAATATGTGTATATAACTCCTGTTACCTGATGGAGTTCAACAGCTACACCATCATTCACTGAATATGTGTATATAACTCCTGATACCTGATGGAGTTCAACAGCTGCACCATCAGTCACTGAATATGTGTACATAACTCCTGTTACCTGATGGAGTTCAACAGCTACACCATCATTCACTGAATATGTGTACATAACTCCTGATACCTGATGAAGTTCAACAGCTGTACCATCGAGCACCCTGACTGGTCACTGAATATGTGTACATAACTCCTGATACCTGATGGAGTTCAACAGCTGCACCATCAAGAGCACCCTGACTGGTCACTGAATATGTGTACATAACTCCTGATACCTGATGGAGTTCAACAGCTGCACCATCAAGAGCACCCTGACTGGTCACTGAATATGTGTACATAACTCCTGATACCTGATGGAGTTCAACAGCTGCACCATCATTCACTGAATATGTGTACATAACTCTGATACCTGATGGAGTTCAACAGCTGCACCATCATTCACTGAATATGTGTACATAACTCCTGATACCTGATGGAGTTCAACAGCTGCACCATCATTCACTGAATATGTGTACATAACTCCTGATACCTGATGGAGTTCAACAGCTGCACCATCATTCACTGAATATGTGAACATAACTCCTGATACCTGATGGAGTTCAACAGCTGCACCATCATTCACTGAATATGTGTACATAACTCCTGATACCTGATGGAGTTCAACAGCTGCACCATCATTCACTGAATATGTGAACATAACTCCTGATACCTGATGGAGTTCAACAGCTGCACCATCATTCACTGAATATGTGAACATAACTCCTGATACCTGATGGAGTTCAACAGCTGCACCATCATTCACTGAATATGTGAACATAACTCCTGATACCTGATGGAGTTCAACAGCTGCACCATCATTCACTGAATATGTGTACATAACTCCTGTTACCTGATGGAGTTCAACAGCTACACCATTATTCACTGAATATGTGAACATAACTCCTGATACCTGATGGAGTTCAACAGCTACACCATCATTCACTGAATATGTGTACATAACTCCTGATACCTGATGGAGTTCAACAGCTACACCATCATTCACTGAATATGTGTACATAACTCCTGATACCTGATGGAGTTCAACAGCTACACCATCATTCACTGAATATGTGTACATAACTCCTGATACCTGATGGAGTTCAACAGCTGCACCATCATTCACTGAATATTGCATAACTCCTGATGGTAACTGCTTAGAGTTCAACCACAAGCCACATTCACAGAATAATGTATACCACTCCTGATACCTGATGGGTTCAAAGCTCCACCATCATTCAGGAATACTATACCAGGTGGTGTCAGAGGAAGACCTGATGGAGTTCAAAGACTCCACCATCATTCACTGGACTGTTCATAACTCTGGTAGCCTGATGAGTTAGAGAGGCAGCTAGCACCATGGTTCACTGAATATGTGACATAACTCCTGGTAGCCTGATGTGGTTCAGAGGCAGCTGCCCATCATTCACTGAATAGGTAGCCTAGTGGTTAGAGAGGCAGGTAGCCTAGTGGTTAGAGAGGCACTGCCTAGTGGTTAGAGAGGCAGGTAGCCTAGTGGTTAGAGAGGCAGGTAGCCTAATGGTTAGAACTCCAGGTACCTGATGTGGTTAGAGAGGCACCATCAGCCTGAATGGTGTACATAACTCCAGGTACCTGATGTGGTTCAAGAGGCACCATCATTCACTGAATGGTTAGAGAGGCTGATACCTGATGTGGTTCAGAGGCAGCTAGCCCAGTGGTTTCACTGAATAGCCTAGTGTTACATAAGGCAGATACCTGATGTGGTTAGAGAGGCACCATCATTCACTGAATATGGTACATAACTCCTGGTAGCCTGAGTGGTTCAAGGCAGGTAGCCCATCATTCACTGAATAGGTAGCCTAAGTGGTTGATACCTATGGTTAGAAGGCAGGTACAGCCAGTCATTCACTGAATATGTGGTTACATAACTCCAGATACCTGAGTGAGTTGAAGGCAGGTAGCCATCATTCACTGAGGCAGGTAGCCTAGTGGTTAACTCCTGGTACCTAGTGGTTCAGAGAGCTACACCATCATTCCTGAATGGTACATAACTCCTGATACCTGATGTGGTTCAGACAGCTGCACCATCATTCACTGAAGGTGTAGCATAACTCCTGAGAGGATACCTGAGTGGGTTCAGACAGGCACCATCATTCCTGAATGGTTACATAACTCCAGATACCTGATGGAGTTCAACAGGTAGCCCAGTGGTTCAGAAGGAGGCAGAGCCTAGTGGTTAGAGAGGCAGTAGCCTAGTGGTTAGAGAGAGCAGGTAGACTAGTGAGAGAGAGGCAATAGCCTAGTGGTTAGAGAGACAGGAGAGAGTTAGAGAGGCAGGTAGCCTAGTGGAGAGAGAGCAGGTGGCCTAGTGGAGAGAGAGGTAGAGTGGAGAGAGACAGGTAAGAGACAGAGAGAGGAGGTAGTCTAGTGGAGAGGCAGGTAGAGAATGGTTGGGAAGTTGGCCTCAGTGAGAGAGGCAGAGCCAATGGTGGGAATTAGAGCATCAGTGAGCCTAATGGACAGAGAAATGGTGGTAACCTAGTGATTAGTGAGAGGCAGGTAGAAATGGTGGGAAGTTGGCATCAGTGAGAGAGACAGGTGGAAATGGTGGGCAGGTGAGCATCAGTGAGAGAGACAGAGAAATGGTGGAAGTTGGCATCAGTGAGAGAGACAGAGAAATGGGTGGGAAGGTGGCATCAGTGGTTAGAGAGGCATGGTGCCAAGTTGATTAGAGATCAGGTAGCCTAATGGGGAGGCAGTTGAGCATCAGTGAGAGAGACAGGTGAAATGGTGGGAAGTTGGCATCAGTGAGAGAGGCAGAGAAATGGTGGGAAGTTGGCATCAGTGAGAGAGACAGAGAAATGGTGGGAAGTTGACATCAGTGATTAGACAGAGACAGGAAGCCATCAGTGGAGAGTTGAAATGGTAGCCTCAGTGAGAGAGACAGAGAAATGGTGGGAAGTTGGCATCAGTGAGAGAGACAGAGAAATGGTGGGAAGTTGGCATCAGTGAGAGAGACAGAGAAATGGTGGGAAGTTGGCATCAGTGAGAGAGACAGAGAAATGGTGGGAAGTTGGCATCAGTGAGAGAGACAGAGAGATGGTGGGAAGTTGACATCAGTGAGAGAGACAGAGAAATGGTGGGAAGTTGGCATCAGTGAGAGAGACAGAGAAATGGTGGGAAGTTGACATCAGTGAGAGAGAGAGAAATGGTGGGAAGTTGACATCAGTGAGAGAGACAGAGAAATGGTGGGAAGTTGACATCAGTGAGAGAGACAGAGAAATGGTGGGAAGTTGACATCAGTGAGAGAGAGAGAAATGGTGGGAAGTTGACATCAGTGAGAGAGACAGAGAAATGGTGGGAAGTTGGCATCAGTGAGAGAGACAGAGAAATGGTGGGAAGTTGACATCAGTGAGAGAGACAGAGAAATGGTGGGAAGTTGACATCAGTGAGAGAGACAGAGAAATGGTGGGAAGTTGGCATCAGTGAGAGAGACAGAGAAATGGTGGGAAGTTGGCATCAGTGAGAGAGACAGAGAAATGGTGGGAAGTTGACATCAGTGAGAGAGACAGAGAAATGGTGGGAAGTTGGCATCAGTGAGAGAGACAGAGAAATGGTGGGAAGTTGGCATCAGTGAGAGAGACAGAGAAATGGTGGGAAGTTGACATCAGTGAGAGAGACAGAGAAATGGTGGAAGTTGACATCAGTGAGGGAGACAGAGACATGGTGGAAGTTGACATCAGTGAGAGAGACAGAGAAATGGTGGGAAGTTGACATCAGTGAGAGAGACAGAGAAATGGTGGGAAGATGACATCAGAGATCTTAGATATTTTCCCTTTTAGCTCTTTAATCGCCTTTCACAGTTTCTTTCCTTTAAAGTCATTTTTCTGTCTCAAACCCACTCCTGTCACCCTCATCAGACATCAGAAGAACCTCGTTTAAAGTTAGCGAGAGCGACTGAACTCGTACCAAGTCCTACCATGCACACGGTAAAATACGTTGGATTTATTCTCTGACGCATATTTTCAGTCTTTCTTTCTTTTTAAATCTCTCCATTTCTTTTCATTTCTTTTCATTTTATCTTCCTACTCTGTGTCCCTGTGACATTTACCTCATTAAAGGAATCACGGAGTACCTGTCGTTTGGGACGAGAGTTCTGAAGTTCTAACCACGCGTTCCGGAACACGTTATGCTAATTAACGAGTAGTTTTACATCTGAAAGTATCAAACTTCACCATGTGAGATTAGTTCTGCAAGTCAAAGTTCTTTACAGAGTCAAAGTTCAGGGCCTTACTAGGTCGGAGCTTGCAATATTGTTGCCTTTGATATATAGTACCGTACTTGGTAGGTCAATGAATAAGGGTGTGTCACAAAATGACATATCTATTTCCTACATAGTGCACTACTTTGACCAGAGCCCTATGGGCCCAACCAAAACAAACCTGCGTTCAAATGCTGCTTGAAAGTATTCAGATATCTTTTCATTTGAAAAGTAGTGTTTGTTTGCATTTGGAAACACACTGACTCAACTAAACTACCATGCGTTTACCCAGGTATTTGGAAATAGGATTTGAAATAAGTATTTAAAAAACCTCTTCAATGCCATTTGGTAAAATATTTGTTTTTTTCAAAGTAACTATTCAACTACTCCAAAAATAGCTATTTTTGTTTTGACTGTGGATTGAAAATATTGCAATAAACATAAGTATTTTAAATAACAAGTAGTCAAGTTTTATCCAGGTTTGTGTTAAAATATCAGTTTATCTTTATATCTAGTTGTTCCAACTCCTATCTGTCCTCCCTCTCTCTGACTCTTTCTCTCTCTCTCTCTGACTCGGTCTCTCTCTGACTGGTTCTCTCTCTCTCTTTGACCTCGTCTCTCTCTCTCTCTCTCTCTCTCTCTCTCTCTGACTCGGTCTCTCTCTGACTGGTTCTCTCTCTCTCTTTCGCTCTCTCTCTCTGCTGTCTCTCTCTCTCTCTCTCTCTCTCTCTCTCTCTCTCTGACTCGGTCTCTCTCTGATTTGTTCTCTCTCTCTCTCGCTGCGTCTCTCTCTTTCGCTCTCTCTCTCTCGCTGTGCTTTTTCTCTCTCTCTCTCTGATGCATTCTCTCTCTCTCGCTGTCTCTCTCTCTCTCTCTCTCTCTCTCTCTCTCTCTCTCTCTCGTTGTGTCTCTCTCTCTCACTGTCTCTCTCTCTCTCTGTCTCTCTCTCTCTCTCTCTCTCTCTCTCTCTCTCTCTCTCTCTCGCTGTGTCTCTCTCCCTCTCACTGTGTCTCTCTCTCTCTCTCTCTCTCTCTCTCGTTGCTCTCTCTCTCTCTCTCTCTCTCTCTCTCTCTCTCTCTCTCTGTCTCTCTCTCTCTCTCGCTGTGTCTCTCTCTCTCTCACTGTGTCTCTCTCTCTCTCTCTCTCTCTCTCTCTGTCTCTCTCTCTCTCTCTCTCTCTCTCTCGCTGTGTCTCTCTCTCACTGTGTCTCTCTCTCGATGTCTCTCTCTCTCTCGCTGTGTCTCTCTCTCTCGCTGTGTCTCTCTCTCTCACTTACTGTGTGTCCCTCTCTCTCTCACTGCAGTGATGGTCTGTCAGGCAGTGATGTAGAGAGACAATCTTAGGGAATCACACACAGTACATTGATGCTTAACTCTCAGAAATGTTTAAAGACCCAGTCGGTTGAACACTTGACAATATACCTCCCGTAGACTGAATCTATCTTCCATAAGAACTATCCACTCAGTTCACACACACACACACACACACACACACACACACACACACACACACACACACACACACACACACACACACACACACACACACACACACACACACACACACACACACACACACACACACACACACACACACACACACACACACACACACACACACACTGCCCTCTCTCTACTCTCCTTTTCTAACCTAGGCGAGAGAGAAAGAGCCCACATCTTTATAATTGGTTTGCAGCAGCAACTGTCTGTTCTGGAGCTGGCTAAGGGAGAGAAGCACTAAGAATGTGCTGTATTACCCTGCATTACAATATCTTAGTCATTACCATTCATTACACTATCTTGGTATTTTACAGTTCATTACACAATATTGGTTATTACCCTTCATTACTCTATCTTGGTCTTTATCCTTCATTCCACTACCTTAGTGTAATAACTATCTTGGTTATTACCCTTTAAACTATATTGGTTATTAACCTTCATTACATTATCTTGGTCATTACCCTGCATTGCACTATATTACACTAATCACTACACCATCTTGGTCATGACAACAGGCCATCTTGGTCATGACCTTCTTGGTCATGACAACCGGCCATCTTGGTCAAGACAACCTGCCATCTTGGTCATGACAACAGCGTATGCTGCTGTAAAAGATATTTGTGTGTGACAATGACAATGTATGGACATCAGTAGGTATCTATTCGGGCCTCACACAGATACATACACACACACACACAGAAACGCACACCCGTTTTGACTCCACATTCCATGTCCGAAGCTCTAGATTATCTTGATTATTGTCCAGTCATGTGGTGATGTGCTATAAAGACCTACTGAAGCAGAACATCTGGCTTTCTAATGATTTACCTTTATTTAACTTGTAAAGTCAGTTTTAAGAACTAATTCTTATTTACAGCCTAGGAACACTGGGTTAACTGTTCAGGGGCAGAACAACACATATTTACCTTGTCAGCTTGGGGATTTGATCTTGTAACCTTTTGGTGTCTAGTCCAACGCTCTAACCACTAGTATACCTGCTTCCCTAACCACCAGGCTACCTGCCTCTCTAACCACTAGGCTACCTGCCTCTCAAACCACTAGACTACCTGCCTCTCAAACCACTAGACTACCTGCCTCTCAAACCACTAGACTACCTGCCTCTCAAACCACTAGACTACCTGCCTCTCAAACCACTAGGCTACCTGCCTCTCTAACCACTAGGCTACCTGCCTCTCGAACCACTAGGCTACCTGCCTCTCTAACCACTAGGCTACCTGCCTCTCTAACCACTAGGCTACCTGCCTCTCGAACCACTAGGCTACCTGCCTCTCTAACCACTAGGCTACCTGCCTCTCTAACCACTAGGCTACCTGCCTCTCTAACCACTAGGCTACCTGCCTCTCTAACCACTAGTCTACCTGCCTCTCTAACCACTAGGCTACCTGCCTCTCTAACCACTAGGCTACCTGCCTCTCTAACCACTAGACTACCTGCCTCTCTAACCACTAGGCTACCTGCCTCTCTAACCACTAGTCTACCTGCCTCTCTAACCACTAGGCTACCTGCCTCTCTAACCACTAGGCTACCTGCCGCTCTAACCACTAGGCTACCTGCCTCTCTAACCACTAGTCTACCTGCCTCTCTAACCACTAGGCTACCTGCCTCTCTAACCACTAGACTACCTGCCTCTCTAACCACTAGGCTACCTGCCTCTCTAACCACTAGGCTACCTGCCTCTCTAACCACTAGACTACCTGCCTCTCTAACCACTAGGCTACCTGCCTCTCTAACCACTAGTCTACCTGCCTCTCTAACCACTAGGCTACCTGCCGCTCTAACCACTAGACTACCTGCCTAGTAGACGCTCTAACCACTAGGCTACCTGCCTCTCTAACCACTAGGCTACCTGCCTCTCTAACCACTAGGCTACCTGCCTCTCTAACCACTAGGCTACCTGCCTCTCTAACCACTAGGCTACCTGCCTCTCTAACCACTAGGCTACCTGCCTCTCTAACCACTAGGCTACCTGCCTCTCTAACCACTAGGCTACCTGCCTCTCTAACCACTAGGCTACCTGCCTAGTAGGCACTCTAACCACTAGGCTACCTGCCTCTCTAACCACTAGGCTACCTGCCTCTCTAACCACTAGGCTACCTGCCTCTCTAACCACTAGGCTACCTGCCTCTCTAACCACTAGGCTACCTGCCTCTCTAACCACTAGGCTACCTGCCTCTCTAACCACTAGGCTACCTGCCTCTCTAACCACTAGGCTACCTGCCTCTCTAACCACTAGGCTACCTGCCTCTCTAACCACTAGGCTACCTGCCTCTCTAACCACTAGGCTACCTGCCTCTCTAACCACTAGGCTACCTGCCTCTCTAACCACTAGGCTACCTGTCTCTCTAACCACTAGGCTACCTGCCTCTCTAACCCTAGGCTACCTGCCGCTCTAACCACTAGGCTACCTGCCTCTCTAACCACTAGGCTACCTGCCTCTCTAACCACTGGCTACCTGCCTCTCTAACCACTAGGCTACCTGCCTCTCTAACCTCTAGGCTACCTGCCTCTCTAACCACTAGGCTACCTGCCTGGTAGACGCTCTAACCACTACTATATGAACTGACATGTATGTGTTTCTGTTAGATACACACACTACATGTTATATGTATTTTGTCTGTAATGTGTGTTTGGTTCTGTATCAGACCCCATTAAGACTACCTGTCACCATTGGCGTTGGCTAACGGGGAGACTAAAACTATCAAATCAAAACCCACACTACTATTTCTCCAACCCAACAAAGGATCACATTTTACAAAATGGCTTCCACAGATTCAATAGGTATGAAAAGAGGGAGAAAGGAGGTCTGGAGGAGGGAGGGAAACTCTGCAGGCAATCATTCCACTGTGTGAACTTGGCCAGGGAAGAACTGATTTCATGCCCAGAAACACACAGTGATGGAGAGAGAGAGAGAGAGAGAGAGAGAGAGAGAGAGTGAGAGAGAGAGAGAGAGAGAGAGAGAGAGAGAGAGAGAGAGAGAGAGAGAGAGAGAGAGAGATAGAGAGAGAGATGGGCGTCTGAGGATGCCAGCTGGTTTCGTGTCACACCCAGTGAATTACAACCCAGCATCCTCTTTTCTCCTCCAGCCACCCTCTATTCCACCTTTCATTTTCTCTCTATCTTGTCTTCCCTCTCTTATATTCACACACACACACACACACACACACACACACACACACACACACACACACACACACACACACACACACACACACACACACACACACACACACACACACACACACACACACACACACACACCGTGGAAGACGCTACATGTTAAGGTTAAAGAAGCCCCATTCATTAATAATCATAAATGTTTGATCATTTAACATTGGAACACATGACCTTGTGTGGACGGATCTGAGGAGGGTCCATGTCTGTTTCCCAGATGGTACCCTGTACCCTCTATAGTGCACTACATTTCAGCCCTATGGGGTAGTGCTGCACGATGAAGAGAATAGACTGGCATTCGGGTACCAGACTGACTATCTAGTACTGATAGTCACCTTGATGTTATTGTGGTGCCAGACTGGCAATCGAGTACTGATAGTCACCTTGATGTTATTATTGTGCCAGACTGACTATCTAGTACTGATAGTCACCTTGATATTATTATTGTGCCAGACTGACTATATTGTACTGATAGTCACCTTGATATTATTATTGTGCCAGACTGACTATCTAGTACTGATAGTCACCTTGATATTATTATTGTGCCAGACTGACTATCTAGTACTGATAGTCACCTTGATATTATTATTGTGCCAGACTGACTATCTAGTACTGATAGTCACCTTGATATTATTATTGTGCCAGACTGACTATCTAGTACTGATAGTCACCTTGATATTATTATTGTGCCAGACTGACTATCTAGTACTGATAGTCACCTTGATATTATTATTGTGCCAGACTGACTATCTAGTACTGATAGTCACCTTGATATTATTATTGTGCCAGACTGACTATCTAGTACTGATAGTCACCTTGATATTATTATTGTGCCAGACTGACTATCTAGTACTGATAGTCACCTTGATATTATTATTGTGCCAGACTGACTATATTGTACTGATAGTCACCTTGATATTATTATTGTGCCAGACTGACTATCTAGTACTAGTAGTCACCTTGATATTATTATTGTGCCACTGAGTCACCTTGATATTATTATTGTGCCAGACTGACTATCTAGTACTGATAGTCACCTTGATATTATTATTGTGCCAGACTGACTATCTAGTACTGATAGTCACCTTGATATTATTATTGTTGACTATCTAGTACTGATTGCCAGACTGACTATATTGTACTGATAGTCACCTTGATATTATTATTGTGCCAGACTGACTATCTAGTACTGATAGTCACCTTGATATTATTATTGTGCCAGACTGACTATCTAGTACTGATAGTCACCTTGATATTATTATTGTGCCAGACTGACTATCTAGTACTGATAGTCACCTTGATATTATTATTGTGCCAGACTGACTATCTAGTACTGATAGTCACCTTGATATTATTATTGTGCCAGACTGACTATCTTGTACTGATAGTCACCTTGATATTATTATTGTGCCAGACTGACTATCTAGTACTGATAGTCACCTTGATATTATTATTGTGCCAAACTGACTGATAGTCACCTTGATATTATTATTGTGCCAGAGTACTGATAGTCACCTTGATATTATTATTGTGCCAGACTGACTATCTAGTACTGATAGTCACCTTGATATTATTATTGTGCCAGACTGACTATCTAGTACTGATAGTCACCTTCATATTATTATTGTGCCAAACTGACAGTCTAGTACTGATAGTCACCTTCATATTATTATTGTGCCAAACTGACAGTCTAGTAGTAAATATCACCTTGATGTTATTGTGGTGCCAGACTGACTATATTGTACTGATAGTCACCTTGATATTATTATTGTGCCAGACTGACTATCTTGTACTGATAGTCACCTTGATATTATTATTGTGCCAGACTGGCAATCGAGTACTGATAGTCACCTTGATTATTAGTGTGGTGACTATCTAGTACTGAGTCACCTTGATATTATTGTCTAGTCTAGTAGTGATAGTCACCTTGATATTAGTGTGGTACCAGACTAACTGTCTAGCAGTGATAGTCACGTTGATATTAGTGTGGTGCCAGACTGACAGTCTAGTAGTAAATATCACCTTGATATTAGTGTGGTGCCAGACTGACAGTCTAGTAGTGATAGTCACCTTGATATTAGTGTGGTACCAGACTAACTGTCTAGCAGTGATAGTCACGTTGATATTAGTGGGGTGCCAGACTGACAATCTAGTAGTGATAGTCATGTTGATATTAGTGTGGTGCCAGACTGAAAGTCTGGTAGTGATAGTCACGTTGATATTAGTGTGGTGCCAGACTGACAGTCTGGTAGTGATAGTCACCTTGATATTAGTGTGGTGCCAGACTAACTGTCTAGCAGTGATAGTCGTTGATATTAATGTGGTGCCAGAATGATGTCTGGTAGTGATAGTCACCTTGATATTAGTGTGGTGCCAGACTGAAAGTCTGGTAGTGATAGTCACCTTGATATTAGTGTGGTGCCAGACTGACAGTCTGGTAGTGATAGTCACCTTGATATTAGTGTGGTGCCAGACTAACTCTCTAGCAGTGATAGTCACCTTGATATTAGTGTGGTGCCAGACTGAGTCTGGTGGTGATAGTCACCTTGATATTAGTGTGGTGCCAGACTGAAGTCTAGCTTGATATTAGTGATAGTCACCTTGATATTAGTGTGGTGCCAGACTGACAGTCTGGTGTGATAGTCACCTTGATATTAGTGTGGTGCCAGACTAACTCTCTAGCAGTGATAGTCACCTTGATATTAGTGTGGTGCCAGACTGACAGTCTAGTAGTGATAGTCACCGTTATATTAGTGTGGTGCCAGACTGACAGTCTGGTAGTGAGAGTCACCTTGATATTAGTGGGGTGCCAGACTGACAGTCTGGTAGTGATAGTCACCTTGATATTAGTGGGGTGCCAGACTGACAGTCTGGTAGTGATAGTCACCTGTATATTAGTGTGGTGCCAGACTGACAGTCTAGTAGTGATAGTCAAATCAAATCAAATCAAATTGTATTTGTGACTTACACATGGTTAGCAGATGTTAATGCGAGTGCAGCGAAATGCTTGTGCTTCTAGTTCCGACAATGCAGTAATAACCAACAAGTAATCTAACTAACAATTCCAAAACTACTGTCTTATACACAGTGTAAGGGGATAAAGAATATGTACATAAAGATATATGAATGAGTGGTGGTACAGAGCAGCATAGGCAAGATACAGTAGATGGTATCGAGTACAGTATATACATATGAGATGAGTATGTAAACAAAGTGGCATAGTTAAAGTGGCTAGTGATACATGTATTACATAAGGATGCAGTAGATGATATAGACTACAGTATATGCGTATGCATATGAGATGAATAATGTAGGGTATCTAACATTATATTAGGTAGCATTGTTTAAAGTGGCTAGTGATATATTTTACATCATTTCCCATCAATTCCCATTATTAAAGTGGCTGGAGTTGAGTCAGTGTGTTGGCAGCAGCCACTCAATATTAGTGGTGGCTGTTTAACAGTCTGATGGCCTTGAGATAGAAGCTGTTTTTCAGTCTCTCGGTCCCAGCTTTGATGCACCTGTACTGACCTCGCCTTCTGGATGATAGCGGGGTGAACAGGCAGTGGCTCGGTGGTTGATGTCCTTGATGATCTTTATGGCCTTCCTGTGACATCAGGTGGTGTAGGCGTCCTGGAGGGCAGGTAGTTTGCCCCCGGTGATGCGTTCTGCAGACCTCACTACCCTCTGGAGAGCCTTACGGTTGTGGGCGGAGCAGTTGCCGTACCAGGCGGTGATACAGCCCGCTAGTTTGTAGTCGGCTGTGGACCATAGTCTCCTTTGTTGGATTTATAAGGATTAAAACCTTGTCTGATATTGTCACGTTGTCATGCCTTTGTTTCTACTACATGTATCTGTCTAACCTGTTCCACCCCCCTCACAGAGGATGTGTTGGTATGTTGTCTGAGTTTCGCCCACCCAAAACACATAAATGTTGTCTCCCGCAAGCAATGCAAAAATACAAAGCAAGTTATCCTACCCCCCAACACCCCCCACCACCACCACCACTGCAGTAGTTGCTCCTAGCAAAGTATACCTTCTTCTGTGCTCCCTAGTAAATGTAAATGACTGTGTTACGCTGAAGACATGCAGAACCACCAACCACACTCCCCCTCCCACCCCCTCTGACTCCCCCCAGCACATCTACCACCTGTCTAACCCTCCCACCCCCTCTGACTCCCCCAGCACATCTACCCCCTGTCTAACCCTCCCACCCCCTCTGACTCCCCCAGCACATCTACCCCTGTCTAACCCTCCCAACCCCTCTGACTCCCCCAGCACATCTACCCCCTGTCTAACCCTCCCAACCCCTCTGACTCCCCCAGCACATCTACCCCCTGTCTAACCCTCCCACCCCCTCTGACTCCCCCAGCACATCTACCCCTGTCTAACCCTCCCACCCCCTCTGACTCCCCCCAGCACATCTACCCCCTGTCTAACCCTCCCACCCCCTCTGACTCCCCCCAGCACATCTACCCCCTGTCTAACCCTCCCACCCCCTCTGACTCCCCCCAGCACATCTACCCCCTGTCTAACCCTCCCACCCCCTCTGACTCCCCCAGCACATCTACCCCTGTCTAACCCTCCCACCCCCTCTGACTCCCCCAGCACATCTACCCCCTGTCTAACCCTCCCACCCCCTCTGACTCCCCCAGCACATCTACCCCCTGTCTAACCCTCCCACCCCCTCTGACTCCCCCAGCACACATCTCCCACCCCCCCTCCCCCAGCACATCTACCCCCTGTCTAACCCTCCCACCCCCTCTGACTCCCCCAGCACATCTACCCCTGTCTAACCCTCCCTGATGCCTCCATATTTAACCTGTGTAGACAGAACACACTTGGGGGGCAATATGTGTGTGTGTGTGTTTTGGAGGGGGTTGCCTATCTCTTCTTAGTCACTCCCCACTTCAGCCCTTATCACCCTCAACCCAACCTCATCAACAGTAAACAGCCTATCAGATCAAAGGATAGGCGTTAGTCATCGACAGTCAGTGTCCAATGAGACGAGAGGACAGGTATGAGTCAGTTTGCATGTCCTGACTTACAGCTAGGAGCGAGGTTAGAGAGAGGAAAGAGTACAAATTCCCTGACGGAAGCTCAAGAAAGAACAGATTTCTATCTTCCTTCAGCATCTCAGACGGAATGAGTGGAACGCCTGTTTCAGAACGTTACATTCTGTGTCAGTTGGAGACAAATGGAAGGTCTGATTTTAGCACCAGACCAACGGTTCTTTCTGTGAAGTGTTCTGGAATGTCAGGCAACAGAACAGATTCCAGTGGAATCCAGAGTGTTCTGTGGGTTGTGTCTGTCACAATGTGTTCATTCAACACCAGCACCGTGACTAGACTGTCTTCTTCTATGACTTTACTTTCTGAACTTCTCTTTATACCCCTTGTAGATACAACTCCATTGACGTCATTGACTTGGTTTTAAATTGCGGTTTGTATTGTTTATTGTGCAAACTTGATTTATTTTTGAAACAACCAAATAGGGACTTATTTGGTATGATTATAATAGGGACTTATTAGTTGGTGTGATTATAATAGGGACTTATTTAGTTGGTATGATTATAATAGGGACTTGATTTTAGGGACTTATTTTGGTATGATTATAATAGGGACTTATTTAGTTGGTGTGATTATGGTAGGGACTTATTTAGTTGGTGTGATTATAATAGTGACTTATTTAGTTGGTGTGATTATAATAGGGACTTATTTAATGATTATAATAGGACTTATTTAGTTGGTGTGATTATAATAGGACTTATTTAGTTGGTATGATTATAATAGTGACTTATTTAGTTGGTATGATTATAATAGGGACTTATTTAGTTGGTGTGATTATAATAGGGACTTATTTAGTTGGTGTGATTATAATAGGGACTTATTTAGTTGGTGTGATTATAATAGTGACTTATTTAGTTGGTATGTATGACTTATTATATGATTATGATAGAGACTTATTTAGTTGGTATGATTATAATAGGGACTTATTTAGTTGGTGTGATTATAATAGGGACTTATTTAGTTGGTGTGATTATAATAGGGACTTATTTAGTTGGTGTGATTATGATAGGGACTTATTTAGTTGGTGCGATTATGATAGTGACTTATTTAGTTGGTGTGATTATAATAGGGACTTATTTAGTTGGTGTGATTATAATAGGGACTTATTAAGATGGTATGATTATGATAGAGACCAACTCAGTTGGTGTGGTTATGATAGGGACTTAGTTAGTTGTTGTGATTACGATAGGGACTTAGTTGGTGGATTACGATAGGGACTTAGTTAGTTGTTGTGAGTATGATAGGGACTTAGTTGGTGGATTATGATTGGGACTTATTTAGTTGGTATGATTATGATAGGGACTTATTTAGTTGGTATGATTATGATAGGGACTTATTTAGTTGGTATGATTATGATAGGGACTTATTTAGTTGGTATGATTATGATAGGGACTTATTTAGTTGGTATGATTATGATAGGGACTTATTTAGTTGGTATGATTATGATAGGGACTTATTTAGTTGGTGTGATTATAATAGGGACTTATTTAGTTGGTATGATTATGATAGGGACTTATTTAGTTGGTATGATTATGATAGGGACTTATTTAGTTGGTATGATTATGATAGGGACTTATTTAGTTGGTATGATTATGATAGGGACTTATTTAGTTGGTATGATTATGATAGGGACTTATTTAGTTGGTATGATTATGATAGGGACTTATTTAGTTGGTATGATTATAATAGGGACTTATTTAGTTGGTATGATTATTATGATAGGGACTTATTTAGCTGATATAGGGAAATATGATTATATGATAGGGACTTAGTTAGTTGTTGTGATTATGATTGGGACTTATTTAGTTGGTATGATTATAATAGGGACTTATTTAGTGTGTATGATTATGATAGGGACTTAGTTAGTTGGTATGATTATGATATAGACTTATTTAGTGTGTATGATTATGATAGGTACTTAGTTAGTTGGTGTGATTATGATATAGACGTATTTAGTGTGTATGATTATGATAGGAACTTATTTAGTGTGCATGATTACGAAAGGGACTTAGTTAGTTGGTATTATTATGATAGGGACTTATTTAGTTGGTATGGTAATAATAGGGACTTATTTAGTTGGTATGGTAATAATAGGGACTTAATTAGTGTGTATGATTACGAAAGGGACTTAGTTAGTTGGTATGAGTATGATATGGACTTATTTAGCTGGTATGATTATCATAGGGACACACACACAAACACAGTTCAGAGAACGTGAGAAGGTTATTTTGCTTGTTATCAGACCAAGTGGATCTGGCTTAACAATAGGACCAAGTTGGTATGATTATGATGGGACTTATTAAACTGTGATTATGATAGGGACCTCGTTAGTTCACATGATTACTGACAGGGACTTGTAATATAAAAATAATAATATATAGGGACTTATTTAGTTGTTGTGATTATGATAGGGACTTATTTAGTATGATTATGATAGGGACATTAGTTGGTATGATTATGATAGGGTAGTTGGGGATGAACCCACTGACCCTGGCGATTATGATAGGGACTTAGTTGGTATAATTACGATGGGACTTATTTAGTTGGTAAACTACACACACACAGACCTGGTATGATCACACATAGGGACACCTTGTTAAACTATTATGATACGTACAGACCTCGTACGATTACACACAGGGACTTACCTTGTAAACTACACAGGGACACAGACCTCGTATGGTTATGACAGGGACACTGACACCTTGTAATGATAGGGATTTACACACAGACCTCGTACACTGACAGGGACTGGCACCTTGTAAACTACACACACACAGACCTCGTATGATCACACACTGACACCTTGTAAACTACACACACACAGACCTATGATACGCTCACACACACTGACATTTAGTTGGTATGATTATGATATGGACACACAGATGGTATGATTATGATTGGGACTCACACACACTGACACTCCTCGACGATAGGGACCCATTTAAATGTGATTATGATAGGGACTTATTTAGTTGGTCTATTGGGACTTACAACTATTGTGACTTGTTTAGTTGGTAGTGATTATAATAGGTACTTAGTGAACTGTAGCTGGAGACCATTTGAATCAAATGACAGGACTTATTTAAATGGTAGGTCCCATGATAGGGACATATTAGTTCTGCCTGAATACACAGGACGGTTGTGAGTTCACACACAAACACACAGTTGGTGATTATGATACACACACAAACACAGTTGGTATGAGTATGACAGGGACTTAGTTAGTTGTTATGATTATGATAGGGACTTAGTTACACACACACATTATGATAGGGACACACACACACACATGATTATGACACACACACACACACACACACACACATGATAGCTTAGTTAGTTGGTATAATTACGATAGGGACTTATTTAGTTGGTGTGATTATGACAGGGACATAGTTGATTATTATATGGACACACACATGATTATGATGACTTGGGCTTGTTTGATTATGATGGACAGAGCTGATTATGATAGGGACTTACTGAGATGGGTAAATGATTGGGACTTGTTAGTTGGTAGATTATGATAGGGACTTATTTAGTTGGTATGATTATGATAGGGAGGGGGAGCTGGTGGATTATGATAGGGAGTTGGGATGATTATGAGGGGGAGGGAGTTAGTTGGTAGATTATGATAGGGAGGGGGAGGGGGTACGATTATGATAGGGACTTATTTAGGGTATGATTATGATCAGGGACTTATTTAGCTGACAGGGGGATGATGGAGGGAGAGAGTTGGTGTGAGGGGTAGGGAGAGAGTTGGTATGATTAGGATGGGAGGGAGAGTTGGGATTATGATAGGGAGGGGAGGGATGGAGGGATGAGAGGGAGGGGCACCTTGGGGGAGGGAGAGTTAGGGAGTGGAGGGAGATAATAAAGGGATGATTAGTCTGACACCTTGGGCTATGAAGAAGTGAGTCACCACTGAATGTCTACATGACTCCATATGTGTTATTTCATATTGTTGATGTCAATGTAGAAAATAAAGAGAAACCCTAGAATGAGTAGGTGTCTAAACTTTTGACTGGTACTTCTCCCTTACCCTCGACAACTTCATCAACTCA
>NW_026281485.1:50000-65000 GCF_023373465.1 Oncorhynchus keta
ATACGAGGCAGACTCTCTCTGTGCATCCCGAGTGTTACCCTTTTCCCCCATAATCCTCTGGTTAAAACCTCTTAGTGATCCCATCACGCACCAATCCCTTTAGCGGGATCCACTTAGTGATCCCGTCACGCACCAATCCCTTTAGCGGGATCGGTTTGACAACATCCAGTGAAATGGCAGAGCGCCAAACTCAAACTACAGAAATACCAACATTCAACTTTCACGAAAATATAATTGTAATACATAAAAAAAAAGCTTAACATCAGATTTCAAAAAGGCTTTATGGCGAAAGCAGACCATGCGATTATCTGAGGACCCCATATACAAACACATGAAAATCATTTTTCAACCAGGCAGGTGCGACACAAAAGTCAGAAATAACGATATAATGAATGCCTTACCCTTGAAGATCTTTTTCTTTTTTCAATCCCGAATGTCTCAGTGACACAATGAATGGTCGTTTTGTTTGTTAAATTCCTTCTTTATATCCCCAAAATGTGCATTTATGTGGCGCGTTTTATATAGAAATAAATTACCAAAATGACTACAAATTATCTAATAAATTACCTTAAACTTGGTCCAAACATTTCAAACAACGTTGCTAATCCAACCTCAGGTTCCTAATCCAACCTCAGGTTCCTAATCCAACCTCAGGTTCCTAATCCAACCTCAGGTTCCTAATCCAACCTCAGGTTCCTAATCCAACCTCAGGTTGCTAATCCAACCTCAGGTTCCTAATCCAACCCAACCTCAGGTTCCTAATCCAACCTCAGGTTCCTAATCCAACCTCAGGTTCCTAATCCAACCTCAGTTTCCTAATCCAACCTCAGGTTCCTAATCCAACCTCAGGTTCCTAATCCAACCTCAGGTTCCTAATCCAACCTCAGGTTCCTAATCCAACTTCAGGTTCCTAATCCAACCTCAGGTTGCTAATCCAACCTCAGGTTCCTAATCCAACCTCAGGTTGCTAATCCAACCTCAGGTTCCTAATCCAACCTCAGGTTCCTAATCCAACCTCTGGTTCCTAATTCAACCTCAGGTTCCTAATCCAACCTCAGGTTCCTAATCCAACCTCAGGTTCCTAATCCAACCTCAGGTTCCTAATCCAACCTCAGGTTGCTAATCCAACCTCAGGTTCCTAATCCAACCTCAGGTTCCTAATCCAACCTCAGGTTCCTAATCCAACCTCAGGTTCCTAATCCAACCTCAGGTTCCTAATCCAACCTCAGGTTCCTAATCCAACCTCAGGTTGCTAATCCAACCTCAGGTTCCTAATCCAACCTCAGGTTGCTAATCCAACCTCAGGTTCCTAATCCAACCTCAGGTTCCTAATCCAACCTCAGGTTCCTAATCCAACCTCAGGTTCCTAATCCAACCTCAGGTTCCTAATCCAACCTCAGGTTCCTAATCCAACATCAGGTTGCTAATCCAACCTCAGGTTCCTAATCCAACCTCAGGTTGCTAATCCAACCTCAGGTTCCTAATCCAACATCAGGTTCCTAATCCAACCTCAGGTTCCTAATCCAACCTCAGTTTCCTAATCCAACCTCAGGTTCCTAATCCAACCTCCTAAAATGTAAATAATCGTTAAAATGTAAAACGGGATAATCTGTTTCCAATGCCGAAGAAAAACAACACAGACGTTCCTGTTCAACCGCACTGTTGCCATCTAGTGGAAGTCATAGGAACTGCAACCAGGTTCATCATAAATAGGGTTTCCCATAGAAGCCATTTGGAAAATCCTATGACCTCAATTTTTTATCCCCCTGGATGGTTTGTCCTCAGGTTTTGCCTGCCAAATCAGTTCTGTTATACTCACAGACATTATTCTAACAGTTTTAGAAACTTCAGAGTGTTTTCCGTCCAGATCTACTAATCATAGGCGTATCCTAGCTTCTGGGCCTGAGTAGCAGGCAGTTTACTTTGGGCACGCTTTACAGCCGGACTGCTCCCTAGCCTTAAGAAGTTTTATAAGGATGCTATTTAGGACACACCTGGAGTCCTGCCTTAAATAACCCCTAAAGGCTGTGACCAAAGTAATGTCATAGTGAATAGGATGCCATTTGGAATGCAGACCTCCGAAAGCAATCAGTCATTTCACACTGCAGAGAGTTGAGATCAGGTAGAGGGTCACTACACTGGTGGAGGGGTTATCTTCCGACTGAATGTGGTGTGTGTGTGTGTGTGTGTGTGTGTGTGTGTGTGTGTGTGTGTGTGTGTGTGTGTGTGTGTGTGTGTGTGTGTGTGTGTGTGTGTGTGTGTGTGTGTGTGTGTGTGTGTGTGTGTGTGTGTGTGTGTTTCTGTGTGTATGTAAGTGTGTGGCTCGTAAGAGGAAGTAATTTTTCGGTCCAGTTCCTTACCGCCTTCCTTCAATTAACGTTGAACACACACACACAGTCAAATCAGAGTAAGAGGATCCATTAAACCTCCAGAGACAACTGGTTGGATACTGGCCACTGGTGGTGTGTGTGTGTGTGTGTTTGTGTGTGTGTGTGTGTGTGTGTTTGTGTGTGTGGTTTACTTGTGCCTACTAAGGGAAGCTTAGAAACAAACATATTCTGTGGCTGCTACTCCAAAGCTGTACGTGCATGAACAGAAAAATAAGTTAGGGGATGGAACAAAAGCATGCTCAGCCAGTACCTCCCCAGGACCAGAGAGAACCCTGCTCTGAATCCTTTGTGACATCATCTCCCCAGGACCAGAGAGAACCCTGCTCTGAATCCTTTGTGACATCATCACCCCAGGACCAGAGAGAACCCTGCTCGGAATCCTTTGTGACATCATCTCTCCAGTACCAGAGAGAACCCTGCTCTGAATCCATATTGACATCATCTCCCCAGGACCAGAGAGAACCCTGCTCTGAATCCATATTGACGTCATCTCTCCAGGACCAGAGAGAACCCTGCTCTGAATCCTTTGTGACATCATCTCCCCAGGACCAGAGAGAACCCTGCTCTGAATCCATAGTGACGTCATCTCTCCAGGACCAGAGAGAACCCTGCTCTGAATCCTTTGTGACATCATCTCTCCAGTACCAGAGAGAACCCTGCTCTGAATCCATATTGACATCATCTCCCCAGGACCAGAGAGAACCCTGCTCTGAATCCATAGTGACGTCATCTCTCCAGGACCAGAGAGACCCTGCTCTGAATCCATAGTGACGTCATCTCTCCAGGACCAGAGAGAACCCTGCTCTGAATCCTTTGTGACATCATCTCCCCAGGACCAGAGAGAACCCTGCTCTGAATCCATAGTGACGTCATCTCTCCAGGACCAGAGAGAACCCTGCTCTGAATCCTTTGTGACATCATCTCCCCAGGACCAGAGAGAACCCTGCTCTGAATCCATAGTGACATCACCTCCCCAGGACCAGAGAGAACCCTGCTCTGAATCCATAGTGACGTCATCTCTCCAGGACCAGAGAGAGAACCCTGCTCTGAATCCATAGTGACGTCATCTCTCCAGGACCAGAGAGAGAACCCTGCTCTGAATCCATAGTGACATCACCTCCCCAGGACCAGAGAGAACCCTGCTCTGAATCCATAGTGGCGTCATCTCTCCAGGACCAGAGAGAGAACCCTGCTCTGAATCCATAGTGACATCATCTCTCCAGGACCAGAGAGAACCCTGCTCTGAATCCATAGTGACGTCATCTCTCCAGGACCAGAGAGACCCCTGCTCTGAATCCATAGTGACGTCATCTCTCCAGCACCAGAGAGAACCCTGCTCTGAATCCATAGTGACGTCATCTCTCCAGGACCAGAGAGAGAACCCTGCTCTGAATCCATAGTGACGTCATCTCTCCAGGACCAGAGAGAGAACCCTGCTCTGAATCCATAGTGACGTCATCTCTCCAGGACCAGAGAGAACCCTGCTCTGAATCCATAGTGACGTCATCTCTCCAGGACCAGAGAGAACCCTGCTCTGAATCCATAGTGACGTCATCTCTCCAGGACCAGAGAGAGAACCCTGCTCTGAATCCATAGTGACGTCATCTCTCCAGGACCAGAGAGAGACCCTGCTCTGAATCCATAGTGACGTCATCTCTCCAGGACCAGAGAGAGAACCCTGCTCTGAATCCATAGTGACGTCATCTCTCCAGGACCAGAGAGAGACCCCTGCTCTGAATCCATAGTGACGTCATCTCTCCAGGACCAGAGAGAGAACCCTGCTCTGAATCCATAGTGACGTCATCTCTCCAGGACCAGAGAGAGACCCCTGCTCTGAATCCATAGTGACATCATGTCTCCAGGACCAGAGAGAGACCCCTGCTCTGAATCCATAGTGACGTCATCTCTCCAGGACCAGAGAGAACCCTGCTCTGAATCCATAGTGACGTCATCTCCCCAGGACCAGAGAGAACCCTGCTCTGAATCCATAGTGACGTCATCTCTCCAGGACCAGAGAGAACCCTGCTCTGAATCCATAGTGACGTCATCTCTCCAGGACCAGAGAGAGAACCCTGCTCTGAATCCATAGTGACGTCATCTCTCCAGGACCAGAGAGAACCCTGCTCTGAATCCATAGTGACGTCATCTCTCCAGGACCAGAGAGAGAACCCTGCTCTGAATCCATAGTGACGTCATCTCTCCAGGACCAGAGAGACCCCTGCTCTGAATCCATAGTGACGTCATCTCTCCAGGACCAGAGAGAGAACCCTGCTCTGAATCCATAGTGACGTCATCTCTCCAGGACCAGAGAGAGAACCCTGCTCTGAATCCATAGTGACGTCATCTCTCCAGGACCAGAGAGAACCCTGCTCTGAATCCATAGTGACGTCATCTCTCCAGGACCAGAGAGAGAACCCTGCTCTGAATCCATAGTGACGTCATCTCTCCAGGACCAGAGAGACCCCTGCTCTGAATCCATAGTGCCGTCATCTCTCCAGGACCAGAGAGAGAACCCTGCTCTGAATCCATAGTGACGTCATCTCTCCAGGACCAGAGAGACCCCTGCTCTGAATCCATAGTGACGTCATCTCCCCAGGACCAGAGAGACCCCTGCTCTGAATCCATAGTGACGTCATCTCCCCAGGACCAGAGAGACCCCTGCTCTGAATCCATAGTGACGTCATCTCTCCAGGACCAGAGAGACCCCTGCTCTGAATCCATAGTGACGTCATCTCCCCAGGACCAGAGAGACCCCTGCTCTGAATCCATAGTGACGTCATCTCTCCAGGACCAGAGAGAACCCTGCTCTGAATCCATAGTGACGTCATCTCTCCAGGACCAGAGAGACCCCTGCTCTGAATCCATAGTGACGTCATCTCCCCAGGACCAGAGAGACCCCTGCTCTGAATCCATAGTGACGTCATCTCTCCAGGACCAGAGAGAACCCTGCTCTGAATCCATAGTGACGTCATCTCTCCAGGACCAGAGAGACCCCTGCTCTGAATCCATAGTGACGTCATCTCCCCAGGACCAGAGAGACCCCTGCTCTGAATCCATAGTGACGTCATCTCTCCAGGACCAGAGAGACCCCTGCTCTGAATCCATAGTGACGTCATCTCTCCAGGACCAGAGAGAACCCTGCTCTGAATCCATAGTGACGTCATCTCTCCAGGACCAGAGAGAGACCCTGCTCTGAATCCATAGTGACGTCATCTCTCCAGGACCAGAGAGAGAACCCTGCTCTGAATCCTTTGTGACATCATCTCCCCAGGACCAGAGAGAACCCTGCTCTGAATCCATATTGACATCATCTCCCCAGGACCAGAGAGAACCCTGCTCTGAATCCATAGTGACGTCATCTCTCCAGGACCAGAGAGAACCCTGCTCTGAATCCTTTGTGACATCATCTCCCCAGGACCAGAGAGAACCCTGCTCTGAATCCATAGTGACGTCATCTCTCCAGGACCAGAGAGAGACCCCTGCTCTGAATCCATAGTGACGTCATCTCTCCAGGACCAGAGAGAGACCCTGCTCTGAATCCATAGTGACGTCATCTCTCCAGGACCAGAGAGAGAACCCTGCATCTGAATCCTGAATCCAGTGACGTCATCTCTCCAGGACCAGAGAGAACCCTGCTCTGAATCCATAGTGACGTCATCTCTCCAGGATCAGAGAAGACCCCTGCTCTGAATCCAAGTGACGTCATCTCTCCAGGACCAGAGAGAACCCTGCTCTGAATCCATAGTGACATCATCTCTCCAGGATCAGAGAGAGACCCTGCTCTGAATCCATAGTGACGTCATTATGAAACACAAAAGGAAACACAGTCATGCGGTGACAACATCCATGGTGTTTGTGCCTCAGTTTGCCATTCTAAATCTATGTTTTAACATTCTAAGTTTTTAATAACATTTAAGAGGAAAAAATTATAATATGACATTCTAATAGGACTCTACATTTATTATAATATGACATTCTATTAGGACTCTACATTTATTATAATATGACATTCTAATAGGAATCTACATACATTATAATATGACATTCTAATAGGACTCTACATTTATTATAATATGACATTCTAATAGGACTCTACATTTATTATAATATGACATTCTAATAGGAATCTACATTTATTATAATATGACATTCTAATAGGACTCTACATTTATTATAATATGACATTCTAATAATGTAATTTAAATACAAAATTATAATATGACATTCTAATGGTAATCTAAATACAAATTATAATATGACATTCTAAAACAGAAGATCTAAATACATTATAATATGACATTCTAATAGGAATCTAAATACATTATAATATGACATTCTAATAGGACTCTACATTTATTATAATATGACATTCATGAAACAGAAGAATAGGAATCTACATACATTATGAAACAGAAGAACAAGAACAAGCCCTCACAGAAGAACAGACGTAGCCCTCTGAAACAGATGAATATGACATTCTAATAGGACTCTACATTTATTATAATATGACATTCTAATAGGTGTTGAAACAGAAGAACAGACGAAAATGAACAGAAGAACAGAGAACAAGTGTGAAAACAGAAGAACAGGAACAAGCAGAGAGCAAAAGAAGCCCTGAAACAGAAGAACAGAAAAACACGCGAAACAGAAGAACAGACGAACAAGCCCTCCACGAAAAAAGAACAGATGAACAAAAACAGAAGAAAACAAATTAACAGAAAACAACGGACAGCGTGAAACAGAAGAACAGACGAAAATGAAACAGAAGAACAAAACAACACTCAAACACAGAACAGACGAACAAGCCCTCACGAAACAGAAGAACAGACGAACAAGCCCTCACGGAACAGAAGAACAGAAGAACGAACAAGCCCTCACGAAACAGAAGAACAGATGAACAAGCCCTCACGAAACAGAAGAACAGATGAACAAGCCCTCACGAAACAGAAGAACAGACGAACAAGCCCTCACGAAACAGAAGAACAGACGAACAAGCCCTCGGAACAGAAGAACAGAAGAACAGACGAACAAGCCCTCACGAAACAGAAGAACAGACGAACAAGCCCTCACGGAACAGAAGAACAGACGAACAAGCCCTCACGAAACAGAAGAACAGACGAACAAGCCCTCACGGAACAGAAGAACAGACGAACAAGCCCTCACGGAACAGAAGAACAGACGAACAAGCCCTCACGGAACAGAAGAACAGACGAACAAGCCCTCACAGAACAGAAGAACAGACGAACAAGCCCTCACGGAACAGAAGAACAGACGAACAAGCCCTCACGGAACAGAAGAACAGACGAACAAGCCCTCATGAAACAGAAGAACAGACGAACAAGCCCTCACGAAACAGAAGAACAGAAGAAGAACAGACAGAAGAACAACAAGCCCTCATGAAACAGAAGAACAGACGAACAAGCCCTCAGGAAACAGAAGAACAGACGAACAAGCCCTCACGAAACAGAAGAACAGACGAACAAGCCCTCAGGAAACAGAAGAACAGACGAACAAGCCCTCAGGAAACAGAAGAACAGACGAACAAGCCCTCAGGAAACAGAAGAACAGACGAACAAGCCCTCAGGAAACAGAAGAACAGACGAACAAGCCCTCAGGAAACAGAAGAACAGACGAACAAGCCCTCAGGAAACAGAAGAACAGACGAACAAGCCCTCAGGAAACAGAATAACAGACGAACAAGCCCTCAGGAAACAGAAGAACAGACGAACAAGCCCTCAGGAAACAGAAGAACAGACGAACAAGCCCTCACGAGACAGAAGCGGGCTGAACAAACTATATATAACCCCACCCTAACAACCAAACAAGAAACAGGTGATACCAATCAGACAGAACTAAAGGAACACAGAACAACGGATCGGTGATAGCTAGTAGACCGGCGACGACGACCGCCGAGCGCCACCCGAACAAGAAGGGGAGTCGGTAATATTCGTGACAATAGGAATCTACATACATTATAATAGGACATTCTAATAGGAATCTAAATACATTATAATATGACATTCTAATAGGAATCTACATACATTATAATAGGACATTCTAATAGGAATCTAAATACATTATAATATGACATTCTAATAGGAATCTACATACATTATAATAGGACATTCTAATAGGAATCTAAATACATTATAATATGACATTCTAATGGTAATCTACATACATTATAATATGACATTCTAATAGGAATCTAAATACATTATAATATGACATTCTAATAGGAATCTAAATACATTATAATATGACATTCTAATAGGAATCTAAATACATTATAATATGACATTCTAATAGGAATCTAAATACATTATAATATGACATTCTAATAGGAATCTAAATACATTATAATAGGACATTCTAATAGGAATCTAAATACATTATAATAGGACATTCTAATAGTATTTTACATACTGTTGAATTCGGAAGTTTACATGCACTTAGGTTGGAGTCATTAAAACTCATTTTTCAAACAGTCCACAAATGTCTTGTTCACAAACTATAGTTTTGGCAAGTCAGTTATCCTGATCTATTTTGTCCTGATCTACTTTGTGCATGACACAAGTATTTTTCCCAACAATTGTTTACAGACAGATTATTTCACTTATAATTCACTGTATCACAATTCCAGTGGGTCAGACGTTTACGTACACTAAGTTGACTCTGCCTTTAAACGTCTTGGAAAATTCCAGAAAATTATGTCATGGCTTCAGAAGCGTCTGATAGGCTATTTGACACATTTGATTCAATTGGAGGTGTACCTGTGGATGTATTTCAAGGCCTACCTTCAAACTCACACAAGGAGGCCTACAAACCTGACTCAGTTACACCAGCTCTGTCAGGAGGAATGGGCCAAAATTCACCCAACTTATTGTGGGAAGCTTGTGGAAGGCTACCCGAAATGTTTGACCCAAGTTAAACAATTTAAACGCAATGCTACCAAATACTAATTGAGTGTATGTAAACTTCTGACCCATTGGGAATGTGATGAAAGAAATACAAGCTGAAATAATTCATTCTCTCTACTATTATTCTGACATGTCACATTCTTAAAATAAAGTGGTGATCCTGAAAGACCTAAGACAGGGAATTTTGATTAATATGGAATTTCAGGAATTGTGAAAAACTGAGTTTAAATGTACGTGGCTAAGGTGTATGCAAACTTCCGTCTTCAACTGTATATTATAATAGGACATTCCAAATGGGAAAACATGCATTAATATGATTTAAATGAGCATTAATACATTAATACATTAACTTACCAATCACTGGAAGAGAGAGATGTAGAGACAGAGTAAGGGTATGGAGAGGATTGAAGAGAGAGGGAAAGAGAGAGTAGGGGTCAGGATGTTATGGGTTAACAATATGACCAGGTCTCCAGGTCAGGATGTTATGGGTTAACAATATAACCAGGTCTCCAGGTCAGGATGTTATGGGTTAACAATATGATCAGGTCTCCAGGTCTCCAGGTCTCCAGGTCTCCAGGTGTCCAGGTATCCAGGTATCCAGGTATCCAGGTCTCCAGGTCTCCAGGTCTCCAGGTCTCCAGGTCTCCAGGTCTCCAGGTGTCCAGGTATCCAGGTCCCCAGGTCTCCAGGTCTCCAGGTGTCCAGGTATCCAGGTCTCCAGGTATCCAGGTCTCCAGGTCTCCAGGTCTCCAGGTCTCCAGGTCTCCAGGTCTCCAGGTATCCAGGTCTCCAGGTCTCCAGGTCTCCAGGTCTCCAGGTCAGGATGTTATGGGTTAACAATATGACCAGGTCTCCAGGTCTCCAGGTCTCCAGGTGTCCAGGTATCCAGGTCTCCAGGTCTCCAGGTGTCCATGTGTCTAGGTCTCCAGGTGTCCAGGTGTCCAGGTGTCCAGGTCTCCAGGTGTCCATGTGTCCAGGTCTCCAGGTCTCCAGGTGTCCATGTCTCCAGGTCTCCAGGTCAGGATGTTATGGGTTAACAATATGATCATGTCTCCAGGTCTCCAGGTTAGGATGTTATGGGTTAACAATATGATCAGGTCTCCAGGTCAGGATGTTATGGGTTAACAATATGATCAGGTCTCCAGGTCAGGATGTTATGGGTTAACAATATGATCAGGTCTCCAGGTCAGGATGTTATGGGTTAACAATATGATCAGGTCTCCAGGTCAGGATGTTATGGGTTAACAATATGATCAGGTCTCCAGGTCAGGATGTTATGGGTTAACAATATGATCAGGTCTCCAGGTCAGGATGTTATGGGTTAACAATATGATCATGTCTCCAGGTCTCAGGTCAGGATGTTATGGGTTAACAATATGATCATGTCTCCAGGTCTCCAGGTCAGGATGTTATGGGTTAACAATATGATCAGGTCTCCAGGTCTCCAGGTCAGGATGTTATGGGTTAACAATATGATCAGGTCTCCAGGTCAGGATGTTATGGGTTAACAATATGATCATGTCTCCAGGTCTCCAGGTCTTCATGTCTCCAGGTCAGGATGTTATGGGTTAACAATATGATCAGGTCTCCAGGTCAGGATGTTATGGGTTAACAATATGATCATGTCTCCAGGTCTTCAGGTCTCCAGGTCAGGATGTTATGGGTTAACAATATGATCATGTCTCCAGGTCTCCAGGTCAGGATGTTATGGGTTAACAATATGATTATATCTCCAGGTCAGGATGTTATGGGTTAACAATATGATCAGGTCTCCAGGTCTCCAGGTCTCATGTCTCCAGGTCAGGATGTTATGGGTTAACAATATGATCATGTCTCCAGGTCAGGATGTTATGGGTTAACAATATGATCATGTCTCCAGGTCAGGATGTTATGGGTTAACAATATGATCATGTCTCCAGGTCAGGATGTTATGGGTTAACAATATGATCAGGTCTCCAGGTCAGGATGTTATGGGTTAACAATATGATCAGGTCTCCAGGTCAGGATGTTATGGGTTAACAATATGATCAGGTCTCCAGGTCAGGATGTTATGGGTTAACAATATGATCAGGTCTCCAGGTCAGGATGTTATGGGTTAACAATATGATCAGGTCTCCAGGTCAGGATGTTATGGGTTAACAATATGATCAGGTCTCCAGGTCAGGATGTTATGGGTTAACAATATGATCATGTCTCCAGGTCTCCAGGTCTTCAGGACCAGCTGGCTATTATCTGAACCTTATGTGCCACCCTGACACTGTCCTGATTTAGAGGCTGTGCAGATGGCAGACTACACCACCTGCGTGTGTTAGTGTGTTTGTGTGTGTTAGTGTGTGTTAGTGTGTGTGTTAGTGTGTGCGTTTGTGTGTGTTGTGTGTGTGTGTGTGTAGTGTGTGTGTGTGTGTGTGTTTGTGTGTGTGTGTGTGTGTGTTAGTGTGTGTTGTGTGTGTGTGTGTGTGTGTGTGTGTGTTAGTGTGTGTGTTAGTGTGTTTGTGTGTGTTTGTGTGTGTTAGTGTGTCTTAGTGTGTCTTAGTGTGTGCGTTTGTGTGTGTGTGTGTGTGTGTGACTACACCACCTGTTTCCCCTCCAGACCTTGGCAAGCCCCCGGAACACCTCACTGACCCACATAATGGGACTCCCTACACACACACACACACACACACACACACACACACACACACACACACACACACACACACACACACACACACACACACACACACACACACACACACACACACACACACACACAAACTAACACACACTAACACACACAAACAAACACACACACACATGGATAACTCCCACCCTCCTGAATACAAATCAACTCTAACTCTCATCCCATGTGGGCTACCAGATCTAAAACCCTGTTCCATGTAACCTTCAAATGACCTATAGTGGTGGAATTGAGTGGTTCCCAGAGGAGAGTCAACGTGATTCCAGGTCATCTCTTCACCTTCTACCTGTGATTTCCCACTGAGCTGACAACGTGGGCGTCGGTTATGGTGTTGACTAACACGAGTACCCGGGTCTGACCAAGGTCATGCACCTTTTCACCCGGGTCTGACCAAGGTCATGCACCTTTTCACCCGGGTCTGACCAAGGTCATGCACCTTTTCACCCGGGTCTGACCAAGGTCATGCACCTTTTCACCCGGGTCTGACCAAGGTCATGCACCTTTTCCGACGGTTTTGTAATATCATTCAGTTCTCCTTCTGTCCTGTATATTTGTCTTGAAAGCGTCGCCTGTGTTTCAAATCATTACCTGAATTCAGTCCATACTGAACTACCTCCCCTTACACAAAGGCAGCTTATCTCAGCTGATAAACCAATCAAGACATCTTAACCATGTTCCTCAGTCAACCTATTTAAAACAGGTTCCTCAGTCAACCTATTTAAACCAGGTTCTTCAGTCAATACATTTAAACAGGTTCTTCAGTCAATACATTTAAAACAGGTTCTTCAGTAAATACATTTAAACAAGTTCTTCAGTCAAGATATTTAAACATTTACATTACATTTAAGTCATTTAGCAGACGCTCTTATCCAGAGCCAGGTTCTTCAGTCAATACATTTAAAACAGGTTCTTCAGTCAAGATATTTAAACCAGGTTCTTCAGTAAATACATTTAAAACAGGTTCTTCAGTCAAGATATTTAAACCAGGTTCTTCAGTCAAGACATTTAAACCAGGTTCTTCAGTCAATACATTTAAATCAGGTTCTTCAGTCAAGACATTTAAACCAGGTTCTTCAGTCAAGACATTTAAACAGGTTCTTCAATCAAGACATTTAAACCAGGTTCCTCAGACAAGATATTTAAACCAGGTTCCTCAGACAAGATATTTAAACCAGGTTCCTCAGACAAGATATTTAAACCAGGTTCTTCAGTCAAGATATTTAAACAGGTTCTTAAATATATGCCATTTAGCAGGCTTTTATCCTTCAGTCAAGACATTTAAACCAGGTTCTTCAGTCAAGATATTTAAACCAGGTTCTTCAGTAAATACATTTAAACAGGTTCTTCAGTCAAGATATTTAAAACAAGTTCTTCAGTCAAGACATTTAAACAGGTTCTTCAGTCAAGATATTTAAACCAGGTTCTTCAGTAAATACATTTAAACAGGTTCTTCAGTCAAGATATTTAAACCAGGTTCTTCAGTCAAGATATTTAAACAGGTTCTTCAGTCAAGATATTTAAACCAGGTTCTTCAGTCAAGACATTTAAATCAGGTTCTTCAATCAAGACATTTAAACCAGGTTCCTCAGACAAGATATTTAATGAGGTTCTTCAGTTGAGATATTAACCTGTCCGTCAAGCTGTCTGAAAGATATAATGTGATATAATATAATGTGTTCTATACTCACTAAGATTTCCCTCCTACCCTAATGAAGGGTGATTGAAGAATGGTTGTCCCTCCTACCCTAATGAAGGGTGATTGAAGAAGGGTTGTCCCTCCTACCCTAATGAAGGGTGATGGAGGAATGGTTGTCCCTCCTACCCTAATGAAGGGTGATGGAGGAATGGTTGTCCCTCCTACCCTAATGAAGGGTGATGGAGGAATGGTTGTCCCTCCTACCCTAATGAAGGGTGATTGAAGAAGGGTTGTCCCTCCTACCCTAATGAAGGGTGATTGAAGAAGGGTTGTACCTCCTACCCTAATGAAGGGTGATGGAGGAAGGGTTGTCCATCCCATGCATTCACTTTGAGAACAACCTTCACTTCTTCTAGTGACTGATACGTCTGTCTTGAAAGGCATGGTGTGTGTTGTGTGTAAAAAGCCTTTTAATTCTCTCATGAAGGATGCTTGTCCATTCCATGAGGACACTGAGACCATGGATCAGCCACAGTCCCCAAGGAATGCTGAACCTCATGTGGTAGACCTGGCCCAATTACAGTTTGTTATTGGATCACTGAAGCTCTGTGGAATGGGACTCTCAAACAGGCCTTCATTGTTCATCTTTTTGGTTAGAACATTTTAAATGTCTATTTGGCCAAATTCTCTCTGTGTTGTACACTTGTAATTTGATTAGAAGTAACCGTTCATCGCAAACAGAGACAGTGCACTATACCAGGGACCTACAAGACGCCAAAGATTAAAAGTCTAATCTGAAATGACAACATGCCTGCCTGCCCATAGTGAAGGGGCTGGGACATGAGATGTGAAGGGGCTGGGACATGAGATGTGAAGGGGCTGGGACATGAGATGTGAAGGGGCTGGGACATGAGATGTGAAGGGGCTGGGACATGAGATGTGAAGGGGCTGGGACATGAGATGTGAAGGGGCTGGGACATGAGATGTGAAGGGGCTGGGACATGAGATGAAGGGGCTGGGACATGAGATGGGGCTGGGACATGAGAGATGGGACATGAGAGAAGGGGCTGGGACATGAGATGTGAAGGGGCTGGGACATGAGATGTGAAGGGGCTGGGACATGAGATGTGAAGGGGCTGGGACATGGGATGTGAAGGGGCTGGGACATGAGATGTGAAGGGGCTGGGACATGAGATGTGAAGGGGCTGGGACATGAGATGGGAAGGGGCTGGGACATGAGATGTGAAGGGGCTGGGACATGAGATGTGAAGGGGCTGGGACATGAGATGTGAAGGGGCTGGGACATGAGATGTGAAGGGGCTGGGACATGAGATGTGAAGGGGCTGGGACATGAGATGTGAAGGGGCTGGGACATGA
>NW_026281485.1:70000-87500 GCF_023373465.1 Oncorhynchus keta
CTCTCTATATAGATGGCTCTGGTCTAACTCTCTATATAGATGGCTCTGGTCTAACTCTCTATATAGATGGCTCTGGTCTAACTCTCTATATATAGATGGCTCTGGTCTAACTCTCTATATAGATGGCTCTGGTCTGGTCTAACTCTCTATATAGATGGCTCTGGTCTAACTCTCTATATAGATGGCTCTGGTCCTCTTCAGTCCTCTGTTTAGGTCCTTATTATGTTCCCTCCTTTCCGTAGACATCCCTGTTACTAAAGCACTTTCTCCTGTATCTGTGTGCGAATGGGACAATGCACAGACAAGGCAACAGCGTGACGGCCTGGATAAAGAGAAACAGAGACATATTCACTCTGGTCTCAGTGGTTGAATCTCCGCCTGCACAGAGTTACACGACCAGAAACCACTTTCATTCCAGCTCATTTCATGTTGAATTTGCAGTCACATACAGCTCACAACTGATAGACTGAAGCAGAAAAGAGAGAGAAAGAGAGAAAAAGAAGAACATAAGAGAGGTGTTTCAAGCCTGAGTGGCACTGAGAGGGTAATAAGATCTGCTGGAATAGGGGAAAGGTATTCTACGTTCATATAAAAGTCAAGTGAGTGTGTGTGTGTGTGTTCTGTATCTGTGTGTGTGTGTACCTGTGTGTCTGCATGTGTTTTCTGTGTGTGTACCTGTGTGTGCTGTGTGTGTGTATGTGTGTCTGTACTGTGTGTGTGTGTGTGTGTACCTGTGTGTCTGTATGTGTGTGTGTGTCTGTGTGTGTGTACCTGTGTGTGTGTACCTGTGTGTCTGTATCTGTGTGTGTCTGTGTGTCTGTATCTCTGTGTGTCTGTGTGTCTGTGTGTCTGTATGATTGTGTCTGTATGTGTGTGTGTACCTGTGTGTCTGTATGATTGTGTCTGTATGTGTGTGTCTGTACGTGTGTTCATATGTACATGTGTGAACAAGAAAAAGAGACCACACAGCCATTAAGTGTGTGTGTGTGTGTGTGTGTGTGTGTGTGTGTGTGTGTGTGTGTGTGTGTGTGTGTGTGTGTGTGTGTGTGTGTGTGTGTGTGTGTGTGTGTGTGTGTGTGTGTGTGTGTGTGTGTGTGTGTGTGTGTGTGTGTGTGTGTGTGTGTGTGTGTGTGTGTTCATGCATACATTTATGTCTTTACTCAAGTATAGTGTGGTGGCCTCACTTGAAACTGATCTCTGTCGTCACTCTGAATGGAACCCCTGTTCTCTCTCTGTCTCCCTCCCTCCCTCCCTCCCTCCCTCCCTCCCTCCCTCCCTCCCTCCCCCTCCTCCCTCCCCCCGTCCCTCTCTCTCCCTCGCTCTTTCCTTTCCTCCCTCATTCCCTCTCCTCTCTCTCTCCCCTCCTCTCCTTTCCTCATGCTATCCCTCTCCTCTTTTCTTCCTTTAGGTAAACTATAGCATTATCACCATGCATTTGATCTCTTCTCGTCTGACATGCTGTATGTGAATGGATACACACCATTCTATCTCTCTCTCTCTCTATATATATATAGATAGAATGGTGTGTATCCATTCACATATAGCATGTCAGACGAGAAGAGATCAAATGCATTTCATTCATTCTCTCTACATTTACATTACATTCAAGTCATTTAGCAGACGCTCTTATCCAGAGCGACTTACAAATTGGTGCATTCACCTTATGACATCCAGTGGAACAGCCACTTTACAATAGTGCATCTAAATCTTTGAGAGAGAGAGAGAATAGAGATCCTAGGTATTTTCAGGTGTCTCCGGAAGAAGGTGGTGATTGAGAGGGAGAGAGAGAGAGAGTATGGGGCAATGAGAGAAACAGAGAGATGGTTGAGAAAAGGACAAATAAATAGTGAAAGAGAGCGATGGTAAACCACCTAAGATTGAGCCTGGCCTACTGAAGGCCAATCATTCTTCTAACTGGCTATTTGTGTACAAACTGTTATGTGGAGAGAGAGAGTTTGAATGAAAAGCAAATATTAAGTGGATGAAGAGTTGATACAAACTGGTAAGAAAGAGAAAGGAGAGAGACAAGGAGAAGGAGAGAGACAAGAGAGAGAAAGAGAGAAGAAAGAGAAAGGAGAGAGAGAGAGAGAGAGAGAGAGAGAGAGAGAGAGAGAGAGAGAGAAAGAGAGAGACAATGAGAGAGAGACAGAGAGAGATAAAGAGAGAAATAAAACATGTGATTTAGATTGGTTTCCCTATTGCTCCTAAACCATTATTAATATCAATGATTATCTATAGCAGTGATATGTTGTTGTCTGGCTAGAGCAGGGAGGGACAGAGAGGGATTATTATTTGATAGATGTCTGAAGTTGCGTTCGGTTTGCTTGAATGAACGGCGAGGTGTGGTTTGAAGCAATGAGTGACGCATATAAAGAGCAGCGACCATGTTGACAGCGTTCCCCAACCCACAACCCAACCCTTCCACGTCTTTCAGCTGCTAGTTTCCGTTCATTTGAACGACCCAGAACGCAGCCTGAGTGTTCTGTCTTGGAGCGTTCCAAGGTCAAGAACAAACCAATCAGGTGTCTGATTGCATTAGATATGCAAAGAGCCTCAGCTGCAGCTAATCTCCTGGCACCTGTAGCTAGTCAGGGGTGCGTTCAGTTCGCTTGAACGTTTGCTACGTTGAGTAACGGTTTGTACTGAACGGCACGTTTTACCTAAACGTTCTTGTATGTTCTCGGGACAGATGTTTGCTCCGTTCAGTGGGTGTGGCTTGAAGCAATGAGTGACGTATTTAAAGGGCCATGCTGACAGCGTTCCCCAACCCAGCGTTCCCCAACCCAGCATTCCCCAACCCAGCATTCCCCAACCCAGCGTTCCCCAACCCAGCGTTCCCCAACCCAGCGTTCCCCAACCCAGCGTTCCCCAACCCAGCGTTCCCCAACCCAGCGTTCCCCAACCCAGCGTTCCCCAACCCAGCGTTCCCCAACCCAGCGTTCCCCAACCCAGCATTCCCCAACCCAGCATTCCCCAACCCAGCGTTCCCCAACCCAGCGTTCCCCAACCCAGCATTCCCCAACCCAGCGTTCCCCAACCCAGCGTTCCCCAACCCCCCAACCCAGCGTTCCCCAACCCAGCATTCCCCAACCCAGCGTTCCCCAACCCAGCGTTCCCCAACCCAGCGTTCCCCAACCCAGCGTTCCCCAACCCAGCGTTCCCCAACCCAGCGTTCCCCAACCCAGCGTTCCCCAACCCAGCATTCCCCAACCCAGCATTCCCCAACCCAGCGTTCCCCAACCCAGCGTTCCCCAACCCAGCGTTCCCCAACCCAGCGTTCCCCAACCCAGCGTTCCCCAACCCAGCGTTCCCCAACCCAGCGTTCCCCAACCCAGCGTTCCCCAACCCAGCGTTCCCCAACCCAGCGTTCCCCAACCCAGCGTTCCCCAACCCAGCGTTCCCCAACCCAGCGTTCCCCAACCCAGCATTCCCCAACCCAGCATTCCCCAACCCAGCATTCCCCAACCCAGCGTTCCCCAACCCAGCGTTCCCCAACCCAGCATTCCCCAACCCAGTGTTCCCCAACCCAGCGTTCCCCAACCCAGCGTTCCCCAACCCAGTGTTCCCCAACCCAGCGTTCCCCAACCCAGCGTTCCCCAACCCAGCGTTCCCCAACCCAGTGTTCCCCAACCCAGCGTTCCCCAACCCAGCGTTCCCCAACCCAGCGTTCCCCAACCCAGCGTTCCCCAACCCAGCGTTCCCCAACCCAGCGTTCCCCAACCCAGCATTCTCCAACCCAGCATTCTCCAACCCAGCGTTCCCCAACCCAGCGTTCCCCAACCCAGCGTTCCCCAACCCAGCGTTCCCCAACCCAGCGTTCCCCAACCCAGCGTTCCCCAAACCCAGCATTTCCAACCCAGCCCCAACCCAGCGTTCCCCAACCCAGCGTTCCCCAACCCAGCGTTCCCCAACCCAGCGTTCCCCAACCCAGCATTCCCCAACCCAGCGTTCCCCAACCCAGCGTTCCCCAACCCAGCGTTCCCCAACCCAGCGTTCCCCAACCCAGCGTTCCCCAACCCAGCGTTCCCCAACCCAGCGTTCCCCAACCCAGCATTCCCCAACCCAGCATTTCCCAACCCAGCGTTCCCCAACCCAGCATTCCCCAACCTACAATCCAATCCCCAATTGCCTCCCGAGTGGCTCAGCGGTCTAAGGCACTCCATCTCAGTGCTACAGGTGTCACTACAGACCCGGGTTCGATCCCATCCCGTATCACAACCAGCCGTGATCAGGAGTCTCATAGGGGGACGGTTTGGCCCAGCATCGTCCGGGTTAGGGGAGGGTTTGGTCCAGCATCGTCCGGGTTAGGGGAGGGTTTGGTCCAGCATCGTCCGGGTTAGGGGAGGGTTTGGCCGGTGTAGGCCGTCATTGTAAATAAGAATATGTTTTTAACTGACTTGCCTAGTTAAATAAAGGTTAAATAAATAAAATCCCTTCCCGTTTTTCAACTGTCACCCTCCTACCATCTACTGTTGTTTAGTACAGCGCCTTTCAATTGAACGTTCTATGGAGCTTTTATGACCTGAACGCAGCCCAAGTAGCCTCGGAGAAGAGATGATGGTTTTCACGATGATGTAGTGCTCCTTGAGGACTTTCAGTGTGTCTTCATGAGGATTTATCAGGCACCGCATCATTCTACATCCATCTCAACCTCTGAACCACCTTCAAAACAACAAAGCACCTGTGGAAGCACCTTGAAGTGTCCACTGGAGTAACACATATGATGCTCCTCCTTGAGGTCCTGGAATGTACTATTACAAACTAACTGTCTACTACCCTACTACCATCTACTGTCACCCTCCTACCATCTACTGTCACCCTACTACCATCTACTGTCACCCTACTACCATCTACTGTCACCCTACTACCATCTACTGTCACCCTACTACCATCTACTGTCACCCTACTACCATCTACTGTCACCCTACTACCATCTACTGTCACCCCCGTACACTCTACTGTCACCCTACTACCATCTACTGTCACCCTACTACCCATCTACTGTCACCCTACTACCATCTACTGTCACCCTACTACCATCTACTGTCACCCTCCTACCATCTACTGTCACCCTCCTACCCATCTACTGTCACCCTACTACCCATCTACTGTCACCCTCCTACCATCTACTGTCACCCTCCTACACTCTACTGTCACCCTACAACCCATCTACTGTCACCCTACTACCATCTACTGTCACCCTACTACCCATCTACTGTCACCCTACTACCCATCTACTGTCACCCTACTACCATCTACTGTCACCCTACTACCCATCTACTGTCACCCTCCTACACTCTACTGTCACCCTACTACCAATCTACTGTCACCCTACTACCCATCTACTGTCACCCTACTACCATCTACTGTCACCCTACTACCCATCTACTGTCACCCTCCTACCCATCTACTGTCACCCTCCTACCATCTACTGTCACCCTACTACCAATCTACTGTCACCGTCCTACCATCTACTGTCACCCTCCTACCATCTACTGTCACCCTCCTACCCATCTACTGTCACCCTACTACCCATCTACTGTCACCCTCCTACCATCTACTGTCAACCTCCTACACTCTACTGTCACCCTACAACCCATCTACTGTCACCCTACTACCATCTACTGTCACCCTACTACCATCTACTGTCACCCTACTACCCATCTACTGTCACCCTACTACCATCTACTGTCACCCTACTACCCATCTACTGTCACCCTCCTACCCATCTACTGTCACCCTCCTACCATCTACTGTCACCCTACTACCAATCTACTGTCACCCTCCTACCATCTACTGTCACCCTCCTACCATCTACTGTCACCCTCCTACACTCTACTGTCACCCTACAACCCATCTACTGTCACCCTACTACCATCTACTGTCACCCTACTACCCATCTACTGTCACCCTACTACCCATCTACTGTCACCCTACTACCATCTACTGTCACCCTACTACCCATCTACTGTCACCCTCCTACACTCTACTGTCACCCTACTACCCATCTACTGTCACCCTACTACCCATCTACTGTCACCCTACTACCATCTACTGTCACCCTACTACCCATCTACTGTCACCCTCCTACCCATCTACTGTCACCCTCCTACCATCTACTGTCTCCCTACTACCAATCTACTGTCACCGTCCTACCATCTACTGTCACCCTCCTACCATCTACTGTCACCCTCCTACCCATCTACTGTCACCCTACTACCCATCTACTGTCACTACCCATCTACTGTCACCCCTACCATCTACTGTCACCCCTACCCTACACTCTACTGTCACCCTACAACCCATCTACTGTCACCCTACTACCATCTACTGTCACCCTACTACCCATCTACTGTCACCCTACTACCCATCTACTGTCACCCTACTACCATCTACTGTCACCCTACTACCCATCTACTGTCACCCTCCTACCCATCTACTGTCACCCTACTACCCATCTACTGTCACCCTACTACCCATCTACTGTCACCCTACTACCATCTACTGTCACCCTACTACCCATCTACTGTCACCCTCCTACCATCTACTGTCACCCTACTACCCATCTACTGTCACCCTACTACCCATCTACTGTCACCCTCCTACCATCTACTGCCACCCTCCTACCATCTACTGTCACCCTACTACCCATCTACTGTCACCCTACTACCCATCTACTGTCACCCTACTACCCATCTACTGTCACCCTCCTACCATCTACTGTCACCCTACTACCCATCTACTGTCACCCTACGACCATCTACTGTCACCCTCCTACCATCTACTGTCACCCTACTACCCATCTACTGTCACCCTACTACCCATCTACTGTCACCCTACTACCATCTACTGTCACCCTACTACCCATCTACTGTCACCCTGCTACCCATCTACTGTCACTCTACTACCATCTATTGTCACCCTACTACCCATCTACTGTCACCCTACTACCATCTACTGTCACCCTACTACCATCTACTGTCACCCTGCTACCCATCTACTGTCACTCTACTACCATCTACTGTCACCCTACTACCATCTACTGTCACCCTACTACCCATCTACTGTCACCCTACTACCCATCTACTGTCACCCTACTACCCATCTACTGTCACCCTATTACCATCTACTGTCACCCTACTACCCATCTACTGTCACCCTACTACCATCTACTGTCACCCTACTACCCATCTACTGTCACCCTGCTACCCATCTACTGTCACCCTACTACCATCTACTGTCACCCTACTACCCATCTACTGTCACCCTACTACCATCTACTGTCACCCTACTACCCATCTACTGTCACCCTACTACCCATCTACTGTCACCCTACTACCCATCTACTGTCACCCTACTACCCATCTACTGTCACCCTACTACCCATCTACTGTCACCCTACTACCCATCTACTGTCACCCTACTACCCATCTACTGTCACCCTACTACCCATCTACTGTCACCCTACTACCCATCTACTGTCACCCTACTACCCATCTACTGTCACCCTACTACCCATCTACTGTCACCCTACTACCATCTACTGTCACCCTACTACCCATCTACTGTCACCCTCCTACCCATCTACTGTCACCCTCCTACCATCTACTGTCACCCTACAACCCATCTACTGTCATCCTACTAGCATCTACTGTCACCCTACTACCCATCTACTGTCACCCTACTACCCATCTACTGTCACCCTCCTACCCATCTACTGTCACCCTCCTACCATCTACTGTCACCCTACTACCCATCTACTGTCACCCTACTACCATCTACTGTCACCCTACTACCCATCTACTGTCACCCTCCTACCATCTACTGTCACCCTACTACCATCTACTGTCACCCTCCTACCATCTACTGTCACCCTACAACCCATCTACTGTCACCCTACTACCCATCTACTGTCACCCTCCTACCATCTACTGTCACCCTACTACCATCTACTGTCACCCTACTACCCATCTACTGTCACCCTACTACCATCTACTGTCACCCTCCTACCATCTACTGTCACCCTACTACCATCTACTGTCACCCTACTACCCATCTACTGTCACCCTACTACCATCTACTGTCACCCTACTACCCATCTACTCATCTACTGTCACCCTCCTACCATCTACTGTCACCCTACTACCCATCTACTGTCACCCTACTACCCATCTACTGTCACCCTCCTACCATCTACTGTCACCCTCCTACCATCTACTGTCACCCTACTACCCATCTACTGTCACCCTACTACCCATCTACTGTCACCCTACTACCCATCTACTGTCACCCTCCTACCATCTACTGTCACCCTACTACCCATCTACTGTCACCCTACGACCATCTACTGTCACCCTCCTACCATCTACTGTCACCCTACTACCCATCTACTGTCACCCTACTACCCATCTACTGTCACCCTACTACCATCTACTGTCACCCTACTACCCATCTACTGTCACCCTGCTACCCATCTACTGTCACTCTACTACCATCTATTGTCACCCTACTACCCATCTACTGTCACCCTACTACCATCTACTGTCACATCCTACTACCATCTACTGTCACCCTACTACCATCATCTACTCACCCTCCTACCATCTACTGTCACCCTACTACCATCTACTGTCACCCTACTACCCATCTACTGTCACCCTACTACCCATCTACTGTCACCCTACTACCCATCTACTGTCACCCTACTACCCATCTACTGTCACCCTATTACCATCTACTGTCACCCTGCTACCCATCTACTGTCACCCTACTACCATCTACTGTCACCCTACTACCATCTACTGTCACCCTGCTACCCATCTACTGTCACCCTGCTACCATCTACTGTCACCCTACTACCCATCTACTGTCACCCTACTACCATCTACTGTCACCCTACTACCCATCTACTGTCACCCTACTACCCATCTACTGTCACCCTACTACCCATCTACTGTCACCCTACTACCCATCTACTGTCACCCTACTACCATCTACTGTCACCCTACTACCCATCTACTGTCACCCTACTACCCATCTACTGTCACCTCCTACCCATCTCCTAATACCCATCTACTGTCACCCCCATCTACTACCCATCTACTGTCACCCTACTACCCATCTACTGTCACCCTACTACCCATCTACTGTCACCTACTACCCATCTACTGTCACCCTACTACCCATCTACTGTCACCCTACTACCCATCTACTGTCACCCTACTACCCATCTACTGTCACCCTACTACCCATCTACTGTCACCCTACTACCCATCTACTGTCACCCTACTACCCATCTACTGTCACCCTACTACCCATCTACTGTCACCCTACTACCATCTACCATCTACCCACTGTCACCCTACTACCCATCTACTGTCACCCTACTACCCATCTACTGTCACCCTCCTACCCATCTACTGTCACCCTACTACCCATCTACTGTCACCCTACTACCCATCTACTGTCACCCTACTACCCATCTACTGTCACCCTACTACCCATCCCATCTACTCTCACACCCTCCTACCATCTACTGTCACCCTGCTACCCATCTACTGTCACCCTACTACCATCTACTGTCACCCTACTACCATCTACTGTCACCCTACTACCATCTACTGTCACCCTACTACCATCTACTGTCACCCTACTACCCATCTACTGTCACCCTACTACCATCTACTGTCACCCTACTACCCATCTACTGTCACCCTACTACCCATCTACTGTCACCCTACTACCCATCTACTGTCACCCTACTACCCATCTACTGTCACCCTACTACCCATCTACTGTCACCCTAATACCAATCAACTACACTGTCACCCTACTATGGTGTTAATGTCTACACTTTTGAATAAATAGAATACAAAATATTCTGAAATGAAAACAGAATTATTCTGAACACGCTCCCAAGTCCCCACTTCGGCAGATAAGTTACTATCTATAAACTAGCTTGCTGGGAAGGACTCATCAGGACGACTGACAGAATTGAATGACCCCAATCCATTCGTCTCCCCTCGACTTTAGCTGTGCGACATACGTCATTCATTTGAGCACCAGGCATGTGTCCGTGTCGCCTCCCCTCTCAAAATGGCTGTGGACATGGAGTCAGGGAAATTGTCTTTGTGTTGTTTCGTTTGTTTTGCATGCATGTACTTCTACCTATGTGTGTGTTTGAATAGTAGGCCTGGCTTTAGGAGATTGTCCCTGCTCTGCTCTGCTGGGCCCAGTCTGACAGACAGGCTTTATGCAAATAGGCCTTTTTATATGACGATATGAATGGAAATTCACGGCTGGCTGTTTGGAGGATTTGAAGGCAGGGCATCCCCAAGGGTGGCTAGTTGTGTGCGTGACATCAACGATGCGACTCGTATTCCAGTTTCTCAAATCCCTCTTACAAACCATGTTGATTCCTCTCTTCCGCTCCTCCTCTCCTCCTTTCTCCTCCTCACCTATCTCTTCCTCTCCTCCTCTCTTTCTCTCCTCTCCTTCGATCTCCTCCTCTCCTCCCTCTCTCCAACTCCTATACCTCCTCTCCTCCTCCTCTCTTCCCTTCCTCTCCTCCTCCTCTCCTCCTCTCTTCCCCTCCTCTCTGTCAGGATTTGGCCAGGGTTGTTCCGGTTTTTGGTCACTAGATGCCCCCATTGTGCCTTTTGACCTTTTGTTTTCCCTTGATCCCCATTATTATTTGCACCTGTGCCTTGTTCCCCCGATTGTATTTAAACCCTTAGTTTTCCTCAGTTCTTTGCTCTATGTTTGTATGTTAGCACCCAGCCCTAGTACTCTGTGAACTCTTGTTGATCCCGGTGGACTCTCTTGTGGAATTCTGTTTTTTGTTCTTGTTTGTTTGTTTTTTGAGTATCTTTTGAGGCTTTTTGTGCTTTACCTTCCACCTTGTGGATTTACCTTTTTGTCTTGGAGGATTTCCTTTGTTCTTGTGGAATTCCTTTTGAGGTTGTGGAGTTACATGTTTTCCTGAAGAACTTCACTTTTTACTTCATTAAATACACCGTCTCAAGTACTGCTGTGTCTGCCTCATCTTCTGGGTTCTGCTGACTATTCCTGGCTCAGTTGGTTAAGTGACTGTTTCTCACTCTGGAGACCCGGGTTCGTAACTGGGTCCTGACACTCTCCTCCTCCTCTCCTCCTCCTCCTCCTCTCATCCCCCTCTCTTCTCTTTACAGTACATATCCATTTTCTACAATATATTTACTTTCAATCTGATATTCAACTATCTTACAGTCTCATGTTGGATGTAGCTCAGAACAGCTATAAAGAGGTAAAAGATTGAAGCTATCAGGTGTTCATTATCCGACAGGGAAACCTCTTCAGTACTTCAGGATGGGCACAGTGTTGCCTGTAGAGAAAGCCTACATTGTGTTTGTGTCGAGAGGGAGATGAAGTGGAAGAGATACAGTACTCCATCTGAACTCAAATCAGGCTCTGGTTTATATTGATCTTGCTATATATCCCTGGTGTCTGTGTGTGTGTGTGTTTGTGTGTGTGTGTGTGTGTGTGTGTGTGTGTGTTTGAGCATAGAGAGAGAAATTGAGTCTGGAGACTTGAGATACAATGTGTTTTGGAGTGTAGAGGGAGAGAGATTGAGTCTGGAGACTGGAAACTATGAGATATAATGTGTGTTGAAGTGTAGAGAGAGAGTTTGGAGACATAATGTATAGAGAGAGATGTCTCTCACTAAGGGACAGACAGACATACTTTTATTTATTTAAACTAGGAAAGTCAGTTAAGAACACATTTTTATTTACAATGACGGCCTAAACTGGCCAAACCCGGACGACGCTGGGCCAATTGTGTGCCGCCCTATGGGACTCCCGACAGACAGACAGGCAGACAGGCAGGCAGACAGACAGGCAGACAGGCAGACAGACAGACAGACAGACAGACAGACAGACAGACAGACAGACAGACAGACAGACAGACAGACAGACAGACAGACAGACAGACAGACAGACAGACAGACAGACAGACAGACAGACAGACAGACAGACAGACAGACAGACAGACAGACAGACAGACAGACAGACAGACAGACAGACAGACAGACAGACAGACAGACAGACAGACAGACAGACAGACAGACAGACAGACAGACAGACAGACAGACAGACAGACAGACAGACAGACAGACAGACAGACAGACAGACAGACAGACTGTTATTTACTCTACAGTTGTTTATGTGTTTATTGTTTACTCCATGTGTAACTCTGTTCTTGTCCCACTGCTTTGCTTTATCTTGGCCAGGTCACAGTTGTAAATGAGAACTTGTTCTACCTGGATAAATAAAGGTAAAAATAGATAGATAAATAAATAGATAGATTTGACAGAGTCATTAAAAATTGAGAGAGAGAAAAACACCATATAAAAAATAATAACAATGAACTGTGTGTGTGTGTGTGTGTGTGTGTGTGTGTGTGTGTGTGTGTGTGTGTGTGTGTGTGTTTGTTTGTTTGTGTGCATGCGTGCGTGTGTGTGTTCACCGCGTGAGCGTATGTGTGAATACCTGCAGTACACTCAGTGCGGATTTTAATTCATAGTAGAATTATCCCCAAGTCATTGGAGTGAAGACAAATTCATTTTTTGTTTAATGAAAAATCCAATGAAATTGTACTGCCTCATTACTCACTGTTGTGTGTGTGTCCGACATGACACCCTGTTCTCTAAATCACACTAATTTTGAGCAGCGCCTTATGGGCTGTGCAGTGCACTATAAAGGGATTAGGGTGTGATTTGGGACTCAGGAAACAGTTTTGTTTAGTTCATGAGAGAATGATCAGAATCGTTAAGACATTATGATGTCATAGTGGAACCTTCCAATCTGCATCCTTTACCCTTTTTAAGTGCACTATACTTGGACCAAAGCCATAAAAGGGACACGTTGAAAAGTAGTGCACTAGCAAAATGAGTGCCCTGTGATTGCCCTGTATCGGGATTAGGGAGATGGTGTCGTTCAGATCACAGAAGAATGATGATGGTTATGTTAATAAGACATTATTATATCACAGTCAGATAACGTATTACTTTTCTGAGTCATTCCGTTATGATGGGACTGCAGGTGAATCTGTATGATGAAAAGTCACGTCTGATGTTCTGTAATGTGAGTTATAAAATGGCAGGTTGAGTCCTGGTCAAACCTGTTGAAACCACTTTCTAAGGGGTTGGGTGGTTGCATATGTATGTTGTGCACATGCAATTCGGCATGCAGTTTAGGCCTTTGTCAGCTAAACACACGCACGCACGCACGCATGCACGCACGCACGCACACACGCACACACACACACACACACACACACACACACACACACACACACACACACACACACACACACACACACACACACACACACACACACACACACACACACACACACACACACACACACACACACACACACACACACACACCACCTCTGGAAGTGCAGTCACACATCAGAGAGACAGGCTTAAGACTTCTGTTACTTTAGCGTCCTGTGTAGTTTGTGGACAGTGTGTGTGTGTGTGTGTGTGTGTGTGTGTGTGTGTGTGTGTGTGTGTGTGTGTGTGTGTGTGTGTGTGTGTGTGTGTGTGTGTGTGTGTGTGTGTGTGTGTGTGTGTGTGTGTGTGTGTGTGTGTGTGTGTGTGTGTGTGTGTGTGTGTGTGTGTGTGTGTGTGTTGACCGGAGGTGTGCTACGTCTGAATCCTCAGAGAAACTAGTCCCCAACATGACAGACAGAGAAGGTTCTGAGAACATCCTTCAACAAAGACTCTCTGGAACAGATTCAGTCAGCAAGATGTCTGAGGGAATAATGGAAAACCTCTGAGCATCAAACCTTACAGACTGTTACTGGAGCAGTGTTTAGAGTTGAATCACATCCCTTCTAGACCGTAACGGTCTCCTATATGAACCTACAGCCTACTGGTTCAGCTAGGATTACTGCGCTGTGATGCTCACATGTCTACCTGTGTTCATGTTGTGTTAGGAAGTCTGTAGACGTGTTACTCTGGCTACTGTGTGCAAACGTTGCTTCCTGGGATTCAGATCTGTGAATGTTTGTTTTATCATGACTTATATTAACATATACTGTCATAAGGACATATCTAACATTGTTATATTAACATATACTGTCATAAGGACATATCTAACAGTGTTATATTAACATATACTGTCATAAGGACATATCTAACAGTGTGATATTAACATATACTGTCATAAGGACATATCTAACAGTGTTATATTAACATATACTGTCATAAGGACATATCTAACAGTGTTATATTAACATATACTATCATAAGGACATATCTAACAGTGTTATATTTATATTAACATATACAGTGTCATATTAGGACATATCTAACAGTGTTATATTAACATATACTGTCATAAGGACATATCTAACAGTGTTATATTAACATATACTGTCATAAGGACATATCTAACAGTGTTATATTAACATATACTGTCATAAGGACATATCTAACAGTGTTATATTAACATATACTGTCATAAGGACATATCTAACAGTGTTATATTAACATATACTGTCATAAGGACATATCTAACAGTGTTATATTAACATATACTGTCATAAGGACATATCTAACAGTGTTATATTAACATATACTGTCATAAGGACATATCTAACAGTGTTATATTAACATATACTGTCATAAGGACATATAACAGTGTTATATTAACATATACTGTCATAAGGACATATCTAACAGTGTTATATTAATATCTAACAGTGTTATATTAACATATACTGTCATAAGGACATATCTAACAGTGTTATATTAACATATACTGTCATAAGGACATATCTAACAGTGTTATATTAACATATACTGTCATAAGGACATATCTAACAGTGTGATATTAACATATACTATCATAAGGACATATCTAACAGTGTTATACTAACATATACTGTCATAAGGACATATCTAACAGTGTTATATTAACATATACTGTCATAAGGAATATCTAACAGTGAATTATACTGGTTAACATACTCTACTGTCATAACTCTCATGGACATATCTAACAGTGTTATATTAACATATACTGTCATAAGGACATATCTAACAGTGTTATATTAAACATATACTGTTATATTAACATATACTGGTCATAAGGACATATCTCAGTGTTATATTAACATATACTGTCATGTGACATATTAACATATACTGTCATAAGGACATATCTAACAGTGTTATATTAACATATACTGTCATAAGGACATATCTAACAGTGTTGATATTAACATATACTGTCATAAGGACATATCTAACAGTGTTATATTAACAGTGTGGACATATATTAACATATACTGTCATAAGGACATATCTAACAGTGTTTTATCATGGCTGAATCATGATATTACTGTCATGACATATCTCAGTGTTATATTAAATATACTGTCATAATCACAAAAATGGACTCTGTGGTTTTAATGGACTTCCTAGTCTGGACATAAGGTGGAGAAAAAATAACCAGGTTGGAATATGACTCTCCTGGTTGGAATATGACTCTCCTGGTTTGAATATGACTCTCCTGGTTGGAATATGACTCTCCTGGTTTGAATATGACTCTCCTGGTTGGAATATGACTCTCCTGGTTGGAATATGACTCTCCTGGTTGGAATATGACTCTCCTGGTTGGAATATGACTCTCCTGGTTGGAATATGACTCTCCTGGTTGGAATATGACTCTCCTGGTTGGAATATGACTCTCCTGGTTTGAATATGACTCTCCTGGTTGGAATATGACTCTCCTGGTTGGAATATGACTCTCCTGGTTGGAATATGACTCTCCTGGTTGGAATATGACTCTCCTGGTTTGAATATGACTCTCCTGGTTTGAATATGACTCTCCTGGTTGGAATATGACTCTCCTGGTTGGAATATGACTCTCCTGGTCCTGGGAATATGACTCTCCTGGTTGGAATATGACTCTCCTGGTTGGAATATGACTCTCCTGGTTGGAATATGACTCTCCTGGAATATGACTCTCCTGGAATATGACTCTCCTGGTTGGAATATGACTCTCCTGGTTGGAATATGACTCTCCTGGTTGGAATATGACTCTCCTGGTTGGAATATGACTCTCCTGGTTGGAATATGACTCTCCTGGTTGGAATATGACTCTCCTGGTTGGAATATGACTCTCCTGGTTGGGATGATCCTGGTTGGAATATGACTCTCCTGGTTGGAATATGACTCTCCTGGTTGAACTGACTCTCCTGGTTGGAATATGACTCTCCTGGTTGGAATATGACTCTCCTGGTTGGAATATGACTCTCCTGGTTGGAATATGACTCTCCTGGTTGGAATATGACTCTCCTGGTTGGAATATGACTCTCCTGGTTGGAATATGACTCTCCTGGTTGGAATATGACTCTCCTGGTTGGAATATGACTCTCCTGGTTGGAATATGACTCTCCTGGTTGGAATATGACTCTCCTGGTTGGAATATGACTCTCCTGGTTGGAATATGACTCTCCTGGTTGGAATATGACTCTCCTGGTTGGAATATGACTCTCCTGGTTGGAATATGACTCTCCTGGTTGGAATATGACTCTCCTGGTTGGAATATGACTCTCCTGGTTGGAATATGACTCTCCTGGTTGGAATATGACTCTCCTGGTTGGAATATGACTCTCCTGGTTGGAATATGACTCTCCTGGTTGGAATATGACTCTCCTGGTTGGAATGTGACTCTCCTGGTTGGAATATGACTCTCCTGGTTGGAATATGACTCTCCTGGTTGGAATATGACTCTCCTGGTTGGAATGTGACTCTCCTGGTTGGAATATGACTATGCTGGATTCAATTTGACTATTCTGAATTCATATCAATATCAATATGCTGGATGGAATAAGACTATATCCAAACCTGGAAGAGCCTCTTTAGAGACTATCTATTTTTTTGGACTCAGTGGGAATCCAGGAGGCTGATCTAATTCTCTTAAAATGGGTTGAGAATGTAAAGGAGGGAGGAGAAGGGGAGGGAGAGACTAAGGGAGGAGGGAGTGAAGAGAATTATCAGAATCCTCGCTTTTGGGGATTGAGCCGTAAAGTCGGATCGAGCGATGGTGAGAGGCGGTGTTTCTGTGAGTAGGGGGATAGAGAGGCAGGGGAGGTGTCGGTAAGCGGTCGGTAAGAGGATTCAATACTCTAAAATCGGCTCAGGGGAATGTTGGGTGCATTCACACACAGATACTATACCCTAGCTATTACTCCCCGCTCCTCCTCGCCTCTTCTCCTCCTCTCCTTCTCTCTTCCTCCTGTCCTCTCCTTTCCCTAACTCTTATTCATTCCTCTCCTCTTCCTCTCATTTTCCTCCTACCTTCTATCTTCTCCTCTCTCCTCCTCTCAATTTCTCCTACACTCCTTTTCTCATTTTCTGCTTCTGTCTTCTCCCATCTTCCCCTCCTCCTTCCATCCACATCTCCTCTTCTCCTCCCATCTTCCCCTCCTCCTTCCCGCCATG